>NW_025421253.1:0-36021 GCF_011764305.1 Mustela putorius furo
GCTACAGTGACACTTAAGAAGGGGACTCAAGAACTCTGACAGTCCTGTTTCCTCGTAGTGGAGTGTTAGGGACACTGGAATTCACCGGTAAAGAATTGAACGTGTGAGACGATCATAAGCAGTCAGCTTTGGGGTTTCTTTGACAATATAAAATTCATAAAATATCTTAGCACGGTTTGGTTTCCCCTAATTACATGACCTAACTAATCTGTATTCAGAGTGATTGTCATAGTTTTGAATCTTTTTTAAATTCTGTGTCCCTGTCAGACCCAAGCTTGTGACGAGGGCCTATCCATTCTCCCTGAGTTCTGTGCTCTTGAGAGGGAACTGTTAAAAAGCACGCTTTTTGAGGAGAGAGCCATTCAACCTCTCACCCTGTTTTTTTGTCTTATAATCTCTTTTTTTCCACAGTAAACCCTGACTGGTCTTTTTTCAAAAGAGCCAGAATAATTTAAGAGAAAGATGTTTGGTAGACAAAACCTGGCAAGTTAGGACTGTGTTTTTCCTCCAGCTAATGTTATCTCCATCTTTACCTACCCTAACTTTTCAGCTTGATGAGAAAACTTCAGTTTTCCTTTTCTTACAGTTATGGTTATGCTGTAGTACAAAGAAAAAAAAAAATTAAAATTTAATTAAAAATTAAATCACTTAACCTTTTATTGGTAAGATTCAAGACAGTTTATTTTTTTACTTTATTGATTTTTGTCCCCCCAAATGAGTTTGCACATATTTTAACATTTTTATTCTTTATATATTAAATTTCAGAGAGATAATAGATAGGTTTCATATTTTCTCTTCCCTCCTATAGGTATATATTATATTGTAATTTAATTAATTTGAGTTAAACAGAAATCCAACTGACAGGATGAAAATTAGACAAATTTACTAAACCTTAGATAAATATTTTTTCTTGGTAATAAAAATCCTTTCCTAAAGCCATCTTCTGAATTTGAAAATTGAGAAAATATTAAATGGTTGGGGTCACTAGTGTGTGATTTTTTTAAGGGCATATGTTTTGTAAAATGACCATAGCATTATTTTTTTAGTAAAAATAAGAGAAAGTAATCCATAATAAAAAAAATTAGACATCTTAATTGTATAAAAAATAAACTATTTTTTTAAATAAAAACAAAAAATTTTAGAGAAACTATAAGATAAGTGTTGTATTATAATTAAAGTGCCTTATCAAAACAGCATACTTTTAGAGGAAGAGTCACACCAGCACATTATAGAGAAATGAATAGAAACCTTATCTATTAAAACTTTAAAGATATTTTATATGAATTATTAGTACGTATTGTCCCTCCTTGAATCATCTAATCAATACATAATTGCTTTATTTTTTCTAAATAGGCATGCTACGTACTTATTTGTTTCACTTCAGGAACATTTTTTAGTACTTTATCTTTCCCCAGAATACCAACTTGATTTTCATTTTCTTATTAGTAGAAAACACACATGTCTACAATTCATCAAGCAATTTCTGGGGCCTATTCCCTAAAATTTGTTGTAGAGTTTCCTAACTTTATTCAAAAAACTTCAGACTTCATATTAGGAGTTTGGAACAATTCATTAAAAGTTTGTTGCATTTGCTATTTTATCTTGGAATTTTATGTATTATATTCTTGAATAACTTCTACTAATTCCTTTAGCCCAATCACTTATTTTTCTCAAATTATTTTGGTAGAGTGCCTCTTTAAATAATTTTTTCTAAAATTTGCCAAACACCCCCTAAGTCTTAGTCCTTTTTCAGAAAGATTTTATAGTCCTAGCTTTATTATCTCCTACTATTCAGTATTACTGAAATTCTAAATAGACTTCTAAATAAAGTCATTGCTCTGTTTAGAATTAAAACTCTTCTTTTTCTGGAAGCTTTTGGATTTTCACTGAACGCTTGGAAGTGTGAAAACATCACTATTATATGGCTAAGGTATGTGTGGGGTGGGGGGGGTTGGTGAGTATGATTTTATGTATGTGAGGTTATTTCCCTCAAGTCACTGCTGTTTTGTTTCTTGGGTTGCTCCTTTCCATTAGATTGGCTCTTCTAAAAATTGGAAAATTCTCTTATATTTAGTCTCCTCAATGGCTTTATTCTGTCCTTCTGAAATTATTTACTAGTCTAATATTGGAGCCTCTATATTCCTACCTTTCCATGTCTTTGTCCCTCCTCTTTATGCTGGTATATTTTCTCAAATTTATTTATTTTCTCTTCTGATAATTAATAGATATTTTAGCCCTTCTATTGAATATGACTCTTCTGCAAAATCCTTTTTTTTTTTTTTTACTTAATTTTTAGGTGCACTATCTTGTTATAGGAGAGATATATATGTATACATACGTATCGCAGCCCTTTCTTGTTGGGACGTACAATATCCTCTTGAACTTCTCTTACAGGAATAGTTAGCTCTAGTTAGAAGGTTCAGTGCTGAGCAGGAAGGAGTTCTTCTAATTCTTCACTGCAAAATTAGTCTGGCATATAAAATAGAATATCAAGATGTCAAACTGCCACCTGTGGTATAAAAATTTTTTAGAAAATGCACCTAGGAAGGAAGGAAGGAGTTTTTAGAGGCTTAATTAGAAGAATGTTTGAGCTATCTAAAGAGATTGGTGAATTTAAAAAACCTTCCATAAAGACCTACTATAACATTTACAAGCTTTAGCCCAGCTCTCCCATCTGAAACCAAAAGGGAAAGAAACACTATCTTGTTCAGAGAACCAGCTATAGGGGTGCCTGGGTAACTCAGTTGTTAAGCATCTTCCTTTGGCTCAGGTCATGATCCCAGAGTCCTGGGATCGGCCTGCATCAGGGCCCTCCATCAGGCCCCGCATTAGGCCCCCTGCTCAGCAAGAAGCCTGCTTCTCCCTCTCAAATCCACTCCCCACTGCTTTGTGTGCTATCTCTCGCTGTCTCTCTCCATCAATAATAAAATCTTAAAAAAAAAAAAAAAAAATGGGAGAGCCTGCCAGCTATTTAGCGACAATGAATATCAGATAATTTTTTAGGTTTGCAAATTAGTTATCTGCCCGAGATTAAAGTTAGTGTAGGCCAACGTTACAGTAATAAAAGGTATAGCAGGAAATAATACGCAGGAAAGGGAAGAGCCAGTAAAATAGAAAAAGGAACCCTCACCTGGCGTTTCCTAGGGACTTTCTATTGGCTTCTTCAAACGTTCTGCAGGGCACTGCCTGCTTAAGATAAGAAGCTAGTAAATAACATTTAAATAACCCCATCCAAAATGAAGACCCACATCTAAAGATGGAGCTTAGAGGCCCATCTCCCTGTCTCACTATAACCCAGGCTCATGGTAGAAATATACAGAAGCTAAGAGACATGAGGATAAGCAAAGTGCTGAAGCTCGTGCTTCAAACTTTCTAGGTGATGACTATATTTGGACACAGAGCTCTAGTGCTGGTTATCAACCACTGGCCCATGGAAAAAAAAGATGCAAATAAAGAACATACTGGAGGACTGTTAAAAGAACTGTTATGAATGGAACCCCAAAATCTAAAAAATACAGGCCACTTATATTTGCAAACCTCTAAACAGATATTCTCACCCAAACGGAAGTAGAGAGTACCACACTTAAAACTACAGAAGAGCTAATTATTTTATAAATTGCTTAAAATGCAAACATACAAATATACAGAAGTCCCACCCCCCTCACCGCATTTTGCTTTCCACAGTTACCTCGTTTGGTCAACCAGTCTAGGAGCAGATGATCCTCCTTCTGACACATGGCCAGGTCAATAACCTAATGTTATGTCACAATGCCTATCTTAACATCATTCACCTCAACCCATTTCATTGAGTAGGCATTTATCATATCACATCCTCACTAAAAGAAGGGTGAGTACAACACAATAAAACATTTTGAGAGAGATAACCACATTTATGTAACTTTTTTTTTTTTTTAAGATTTTTTTATTTATTTATTTGACAGAGAGAGATCACAAGTAGGTAGAGAGGCAGGCAGAGAGGAGAGAGAGAGAGAGGAGGAAACAGGCTCCCTGCTGAGCAGAGAGCCCGACGCGGGACTCGATCCCAGGACCCTGAGATCACGACCTGAGCCAAAGGCAGCAGCCTAACCACCACTAAGCCACTCAGGCGCCCCATTTATGTAACTTTTACTGTAGCATATTCTTATAATCGTGCTATTTTATTATTATTGTTAATTCTTACTGTACCTAAGCTATAATTAAATTTTATCACAGGTATGCATATATAGGAAAAAACCATACCATATATAGGGTTTGGTACTATCTGTGGTTTGAGGTATCTATTGGGCGTCTTGAAATGTATTTCCCCATAGATAAGGAGGGAACTTATAACAAGAACTTATTGTTGTTAGACAATCATGTACCAGCTAATCTAGAAAAAATAAATGCAGATAAGAAAATGGAAACAAGCTAGGAACATCTAATCTAATCATTTTGTTTTAGAGATGAGGCTGCTAAGTCTCATTTGATTATGTTCTTTGCCAAATGTAATATAGCTCCTTGGTGGTATATGCAGCCTTCAGAACTTTTTGTCTGATTTCCGATGTGGTTTTTATACTATATACTATTTCCAATAAATCCACCATCTATCCCTCTTTACCTATATGGACTAGTGTATAATAAACTAAGAATGACTTTGAGATCTTTGTTACAGTGCAAAATCTGGTCCACAAAAAGTCTGGAGAAGGGTCTGAGGATCTGCATTTTCATCTAGCCCTCAGTTACTGTTGATGCTGTTGTCCCTGGACCCATATTAAGTAGCAATACTATGGCATGTTCATTCTTCCTAGTACTTCCACACACACTAGTACTTTTGACATAGACACTTAGAGAGTTGTTTTAACTCTACCCACTAGGGCAACATTTATTACATTTATGATAACTAACAAATATACAGTGATCTTAATTCAAAAAAATGCATAAGCAAGTTTTAAAATATTCATGATTTTCTTGGTTCTGCATAAATACCAAGAAACAATTTAGTAATTCTTTTGTGTTTGTTTGTTTTATAGGAAAGAACTCTTTCATTTAAAAATAGGTGTCTATTATGTGAAAACATTTAGAATGTTTATGAAACTTAAGCTCATTAATTCTTGGTTCCCTTGCAGCAACTAACAAGTTGCCCACACACTGTGTGTCCAGAATAAATGAGTATTTAGTGAATGCATCATTTATTTCTCAAGATTTCGGCTTCTTCATGGAGTAAAATAGAGACTATTAAATTTGCTTAAATATATGCTGGCTAATTGAACATAATAATAATTTAAAAATTGACTTTATTAAAAAAATACATAGATAAATTTGCTTACCACCCTATTATAACATCATAACAAGGGGAATGAAAGTCTGAAGATTAGAGACATAGGTGGGAGTTCTACCAAGTAATCTTGTTGGAAAAGCAAACTCTTTTAGCATCTAAATAATAATCTGTAAAACAACAATGATTTCAGTATCAAATGTCATAAGGAATATGTCAGTGTATTTTAAAAATTAAAGCGTTATACAAATGCTTATTACATTACTACTACAACTTCCACTGCTGCTACTACCACTACTGGTACTAGCATTACTGCTATTTTGTACCTATTAAGTAACTATGTCTGTCACCTACACTACTTAACTCAAATAACATTATTATAAAAAAATATTTTTTACAGTCAAGTTTGTATATTATTATAAAAAGAACAAGAAAACGGAACTGAAGAAATAGAGTCGATTCCAGTTCATATTTAGGATAGGATAATGGGGATATAAATAAACAAATCTAATTCCCAAAATTAAAAATTAAAGATTCAAAGTATAACATGTTAATTATATCTATTTATTTTCATTACTTATTTAGGTTTAGAACCATCTTAACATTTGGAAAGAAAGAAGAGCGTATCTTGGTTTGGTTTTAACCCATCGTGATGCAAAAAAGAAAAAAGAAGCATTGATTTGTCAATGTTAAATGCCATACAGAGCTAATTACATTTGATTTAAACAGTAATTACAAAGTATTTTTGAAAAAATAAACTTTGTCATGTATGTTTTAATACAGCCATTGCTAATCTGCAGAAAATGTTATTTTTTATTATGCTTATGTGGTATATAACTTTTCTTAGTTGTGATTCTGAAAATAGAGTAAAATATCTGAAATCAAATATTAATGATGTACCTCTCCGTATAAAGATTTTTATAAAAATTTTCTGCTGTCTCTTCAGAGTTATTCTAAAAAAATTAAAACTAACAAGGATTTGCAACTCGACAATCTGCATTTGTGTGTACCTCTTTTTTTTTCTAAGATTTTGATTTATTTATTTGACAGACACAGAGAGAGAGGGAGCACAATCAGGGGGAGTGGGAGAGGGAAAAGCAGGCTTCCTGCCAAGCAAGGAACCTAATGTGGGGTTCCATTCCAGGACCCCGGGATCATGACCTGAGCTAAAGGCAGACGCTTAATGATTGAGTCACCCAGGTGCCCTATGTCTTTTTAGGTACTCATTCTTTAAGCTGGAAACCTTTTCAAATCTCCAACTCTTACATAACTTGTTCCTTAAAAAGTTACATCATTACACTTCTTTAAGTTTATGTTAGAGGATTTTCACATGCAGAAAAAAAGTTTTGTTAAAGACTATGGCTGGAAATAAGTAATTCATGAAGGTATAACTGGTAAACTGGTAAACATAACTGTTTCATACACTAAACCCAGGAAGCCATGGTCCAATAATTGCATGTTCCTTAATTGAGAAGAGTTCAAATATAAATATTAACACTTGATGAGTGACTTTTACAGACATAGGCATCTATCCATGTAAAGCCAATGGCAGAATTTGCATATTTTGGGATAATGATATTAAGTAAATGATGGAAGTTCTCCTAGTAATGTTCTGACACACCATTAAATTGTTATTCTTTAAAGCACTTATCACGGGGCACCTGGGTGGCTCAAAGGGTTAGGTCTCTGCCTTCAGCTCAGGTCATGATCTCAGGGTCCTGGGATCGAGTCCCACATTGGGCTCTTTGCTCAGCGGGGAGCCTGCTTCCCCCTCTCTCTCTGCCTGTCTCACTGCCTAGTTGTGATCTCTCTCTCTGTCAATTAAATAAATAAAATCTTTAAAAAAAAAAATAAAGCACTTATCACTAAAGTTAGAATTTTTAGTTTAGTTTTTTTTTTTAACTGTATCCCTGAAGTACAATGTCCTTTTTGAGTTGCCCTTAGATGTCTTCAAGAAGAGTAAAATATTAACTTTGTACAATATCATATTATATCAGACAGGAAAGTCTTCTCCCTACCAGAAGAGCCCTACTAGGGCTCACCATGGTTATTCCTATAGAATATGCCACATGAACACGTAGTCCAAAATGTTATAGCAATTTAGACAGAAAAAGATATTTCAGAGAATATCCTTCTTATAAGGATTATGAACTCAGCAAACATTCATTTAACTAAACATGAAGGTCAATCCATAGAAAAAGCTAGGCCTGGAACCAACTTTGGAAGTAGGGACAAGTAAGAGCTGAAATTCTCTGCATAACAGATGAGTAAGAATTTAAAGGAAGAGGTAAGCAAATATATCAGAGTTGAAATGAGGACTGAAGAGCCATCACAATGGTGACAGTAGCCAGGCCCATGCACACTAGTAAAGCCAATAAGAAGTCCCCCATATTAAATAGTCAAAAGGATGTCAACAGCAAATATTCTAATATATGATTTTTAGTTTCTTTATGTGTTTTTTATTTCTTTTTCTATTATTTCTTTTTTTTTCTTTATTTGTGAATTATGTGTGTAATATTTTTCCCTGAGAAGAAGTACAAATTCTCAGGGTGCCTGGGTGGCTCAGTGGGTTAAGCCTCTGCCTTCAGCTCAGGTCATGATCCCAGGGCCCTGGGATCTAGCCCTGCATCGGGCTCTCTCCTCAGCAGGAAGCCTGCTTCCTCCTCTCTCTCTGCCTGCCTCTCTGCCTATCAGCCTACTTGTAATCTCTGTCAAACAAATAAATAAAATCTTTAAAAAAAAAAAGAAATACAAACTCTCTGATATAAATAAAATTCTAATACATGCAAAATTCATTTTATAGCTAATTTGGCCAAGGGAATAGTGGATGGGCAGAATATAAGCAATAAAGTAAAAATTCCAAGATAGTAGCAAAATACAAGAATTTAGTGGAGGTGGAAAATAAAAATGACAAAGAGAATCCTTGAAAATGTTCATAGGATATTCCACAGGGAAATGAAAATTCCTCTTAAGTTTACGTGGAATATAAGTGGTATGCTCATCTAAATTTTGAGTTCGACACTATTTCAGATTTTGAGAAATATAAAGTCCCTCCCAGAATTAACATTTTATTGTGACAGAGTAATGGGAATCCACAGAAATAAATCTCTCCAATACTGTCTGTGCTATAAATAAATAAAAAAATAAATGGCATTCAGATTGTAAGGAAAATGGGAAAACTGTCTTTACACACCAAAAATATCCTGTATATAGACATCCCGAGGAATTCATAATAAACCTAGTAAGCTAATAAGTTTAGTGAGTATACAGGATATAAGATCAATATAAAAATCAACTGTATTTCCATATTATAGCAATGATCAGAAAATGAAATCAAGAAACAATTCCATAATAACATCATAAAAGAATAAAGCATGTAGAGATCAATTCAATAGGAAATGGGTAAAAATTGTACACTGAGAAGTATAAAGCACTGGAAAATACAAGACCAAAATAAATGAGGACACATTTTGGGATGATTGGGTGGTTCAGTCTATTAAGCTACTGCCTTTGGCTCAGGTCAGGATCCTGGAGTCCCAGTCTCTCAGCTCAGCAGCGTGTCTGCTTCTTCCTCTGCTTCTCTCTCTGACTCTTCCCACTCTTCTGCACTCTCTCATTCTTTCTCTCTCAAATAAAAAAAATAAAATTAAAAAAAAAAAAGAACCTACATCTAATTTAAAAAAAAAAAAATCAGGACACATTTCACATTCATGGATTGAAAGATTCAGTATCTATTCTCTTCAGGATGGCAACTGCCTCCAATTGATCTATCAGTTCAATGCAGCAGTCCCTATAAAAACCAACTTCTTTCTTATTTCCCACTGTAAATTTAAAGTCAACATCTATAGAAAGAGATTCTCTCAGTGAAATCTGGACTCCTTCTACAGCAACTAGAGTTGACTTTGCTGCCTCCTCTCCTCAAAGATTATTCTAACAAAAATATTCTCACTTAACATGTCCAGAGTATAAGGAGTCAAATGGACATATAAAACTATTTTATTACTATTATTTCTCAAAACTGAGAAAACATGAATACTCTAGAATAACACGTCTACTACAACAGCTTATGCATGCCTCATGCACTGTGATTTCAGAAGACAAGACAGTCTTCCCAGCTCTGAGTTGCCTATTATAAACTACAAGTGTATCACCATGACTAGTCGGATAATAGTACAGTTTAAAGTTATTCAGGAGGAAATGGTGGAACAAAGATAGGGAGGAAGCAGGGGTAGTAGGGGGTAAAAAAAAAAAAAAAATGAGAGGAGAGAAAAATTTAAAACAATCAATTGCAGCTTCACCAAGAAGCTAGTAAGGGTAAAACTCACTTAAGAGATATATCCCATTAAGAGGTTAATTGTGGACACTACCTTCTTCATTCTGGGGAAAAAGTTCACCCTCTATGTAAGTAAACTTTTCTGTGAGTGGCATGTAAAACGTAATGTCTTTAGGGCACAGCAAACAAAGAGGGCCAGGTACAAGAAAGCACTGAAACTTGGTCAGGTTTTCTTTCTATCATAGGCTCCTAAGATCCCTTACCTATAAAATGGGATTCTCCTATGCTGTAAGGACCTACTCTGCTGCCAGGGTCTATTTCATCTCCACCTTGCTGCCAAATGTGGTTCCCTGATCTGACACAAAACTTCCGAAGTCTGTGCCATGAGATGAAAGAATCTTCTCTTTCCTGAAACCTAAATATTCCTGTATTACAACTTGTGAAGAGGCCACATCAGCAAGAATGAGACAGAGGGTACCTGTCAATCTCTCTTTCTCCTGATCTTTAACACAGAGAGGGACTTTCTATAACCTGTCTATATCGACATCAATCATGTTATGTTTGTATTTTCTGTGACTATCATAGTATCTACTGCATAGGGACAATGAGTGAAAAAGTAAATATATGAAGGTGTTCATCAATCTATCAACATATCGATAGCTTTGTTAGGATTGCTCAGCTTGGGGCACAAAACCAAAATCTAAATATAAAACATAAAAAAAAACCTAAAAACTGGGTATTTTTAAAAAAAGCTGTGAGATGCACCCCTGCATGTATTCAATGTTAGAGAATATCACAGATGCTCCTAAAGGCTCTTTATGTGTTGGAAGGATGAGATGCTAAATGGATTATCTCAAAATAAAATTTCCTTGTTTAATAGATTTTTTTTTAGAAAAGTAAAACATTAGTGTGAAATCTCATTTTTATTTCCAATGCAAGAATCAAGAGAGAAAATATGATCATAAAAGGAAAATATTATAAGAAATAAGTCTATGCCAATGCTTTTTAAAGGTGATACCATTTATTTCTATAAAAGAGAAACATAAGGAGGTGAGATAAGGAACCCCTGCTC
Source organism: Mustela putorius furo (assembly GCF_011764305.1). Classification (NCBI taxonomy): domain Eukaryota; kingdom Metazoa; phylum Chordata; class Mammalia; order Carnivora; family Mustelidae; genus Mustela; species Mustela putorius. The sequence continues at coordinate 10,600 of NW_025421253.1, forward strand.
ACCAGCACTTCTTATAACTTGTTAAAGCATTGCATTTTCCATTTTGTTCTCATCAGAAGAATGAAAATAAACACATTTCATCTGAGAATTTTCCAAATTAATAAGACTGTTCTGTCAGAAAAGGTGAGAATATAGTCATAGTTTCCTCCTTTTATCTGATACAATTTTGTAATAAACTACAGAATACCCTAAAACAGAAAACTAAGATATTACCCACAATTATTTTAGACCATTAGTATTAGACCTGAGTTTAATTATCCAATTTCTGGGATTCTTCTATGGTTGATATATTGAAGATTAAAGAGAAAATTGCTTTCTAAATGTTTGAGTTTGTCTAACCAGTAATTATTAAGTTATCTACTTGAGTATGAGGCAGTAAGTGCTAGATGCAAATAATAAGCAGGAAACCAGACAGACACGATCCCCTGCCATCATAGAGTTTATGCTCTAAACTGATTAATTGGTTCTACTATTCAGAACTAAATCCAAATACATACATTTCTGTCCTAATGGTGCAAAGATAGATGGAACTTGAGTTGTATTATTTTTTATTGCTTTGTTGTTTTCAATTTTACTTTAAATGGATGTAAGTCATTATAAATGCTACTTACAGAAAAAAGACCTTATTAAAGCTGTTTGTCAAAGCTTGTACAGATGATCTCTGACTTAATGGTTCGACTTAAAATTGCTGACTTTACAATGGTGCAAAAGTGATATGCATTCAGGAGAATATACTGAATATACTTCCAATTTTGAATTTTTGGTCTTTTCCTATGCTAGTGATATGCAATAAGATACTCTCAGTGATGCGGGGGCAGGACCAGCAGCAGGCTACAGCTCTCAGTCAGCCATACAACCACAAGGGTGAACAGGCAATATACTTAAGCCCACTCTGTATCCAGACAACCATTGGGTTTTTCACTTTCAGTACAGTACCCAATAAGTTACAAGAGATCTCCAACACTTTTTACAAAATAGGCTTTATGTTAATGATTTTGCCCAAATGTCTCCTTAAAATGTTCTGAGCACACTAAAGCACGCTAGGCAGAGTTCAATAAGTTAGGTATATTACATTCATTTTCAACTTATAGTATTTTCACCTTACAAAGGGTTTATTGGTACACAATGCCATCATAAGTTGGAAAGATATTTAATTTGAAAGGAACATAGGTCAGAAATGCTAACTTTTCAAATGTGTACTGGAAAGACCCTGCAGGAGGCTATTAGCCTCCTCGGATGCCTTTCTTTCTTGCATTCATTCAACAATGAGGGAAAAAGAAAATAAAGAACAATAATAGACCAAATATTTGCCGTGTCTTAGATATGCAATAAATAAATAAATAAATAAATAAATAATAAAATCTAAAAATTTTCTGCAATAGATTAACAACTGTTTTTTGGGGAAAAATATTTACATTGTTCTTTCTGACACCATGGTTAAGCTAATAATATTTTTAGATGTTTAAATTCTAGGGCTGTATTAATATTTTGGTTGTGGTTTGGTTTTGATTTGTTCTATTTTGTTTTGTTTTTGTAAGATGGCTATTAGGTCATGAATGTGGAAAAATATTTTTCTTCCTTAGTTAAAAAAAAAAAAATCTCACCAAAGCCATAAAAGAAAGGACAATTGGGGCACTTGGTTGGCTCAGTCAATTGCGTGTCTGACTCTTGATTTTGGCTCAGGTCCTGGTCTCAGGGTCACAAGACCGAGCCCTACATCAGGCTCTATGCTCAGCATGGGGTCTGTTGGGAGTTTCTCTCTCTCTCTCTCAATCTCTCCTTCCCCCACTCTCTCCCTCTGCCCCTCCTCCCCACTCTCTCCCTGCCTTCCTTCTCAAAATAAATAAAATCTAAAAAAATTGGGTTGGTTGTTTGTTAGTTTTAGAGAAAGATAACCATCCAAAACATTCATGTTTCAGTTTAAGAAAAAAAAAATTTAAAGATATTTCAATTGGACAAATAAAGATACACAGAAAATAAAAAGGAGGGAAAAAAGATGACACGAGAAAAGGGAAATAAAAGGAAAATAAAATAGACTACCATAGAGGAAGATAGAGAGAAAATGAGTGCTCTGCCCTTCGAAGAACCCATGTTGCCAAATATGCAGATACAAATAGACATAAAGTTCTTTATAAAATGTCAAAAGCTAACCCATGGAGAGCCATGTGGAATAGACACATACATACATAGACACATACCCAAACATACAAAGAGATATTAAGAAAAAACTCTAAAAACTAATACAGCGGCATATATGCTGTCAGGTAGAGAGAGAGACAGACTATTTTGCTCATTGAGGAATTAAACAGCTCTTGAATTCTTACGGTGATGCTATTATATCTATGTTTTAACTTCTGCTGAAATAATTATTGTGTTTTTTTTTCTAAGAAAAATATACAGACCCTTTAAATTAAACTGTTTCTAGGATGGTTTCTGTTAAAAGTTGTCCTCATAAGCAAGCTTACAACACTGCTAGGGGCAAATCCAGATGGCTTTTTGGAGTCATATACACTGGTGGAGTTTTCTTGACAGGAGGAAAGTGCTGTGTCTCTGTGTAAAAAAAAAAAAAAAAAAAAACAATTTTGAAGTGCTGAAAATATGAAATAAAATAATAAAAACTAAAGAGAAGCTTTAATTGTAGCAGGACAACTGTTGCTTATATGGAAGCAGTGCTGCCTTGTGGAATGAGGATACTAGACAGACTTATAGCAAGGCTCCCTCCGTACATATAATCTTCAAGCTGAAAGAAAGAACCAGGACATGGCCACAGTGACTTTGAGTACAATCACAAAAAGGTTTTTTTTTTTTCTCTTCAAGGATATCAGTTATGGAAAACTAAAAACAGTATACAAACTGATCTAATACTCAGGAAGAAAGTGAAAAAAGGAGGTAAGGCATCTCTCTTCTCAGACAAGAGTGGGGAAAAAAGAACACAATGAATAAGATAAGTTCCCAATGTACCCTGTACAAATTTCCCCTGCATATGTCCTCTTTAAATATATTTCCTTATGTTTAAATTTTAGTTTTAATAACAATTTTTATTTAAAACAACCGTATTTTTTGGATCTGAATTTTTGTGTCAGATGTTTCATTTATGACTTTTGTGTTCTCCCCCACTCCTGTTTTATGAGACAGATCCCATATAAACCACCAAGAGATCATTTCAGATTGGAACAAACAAATATTTCTTACACTGGCCCCTACCAAGTCATGTTATATTCTTCTTAACTCATCCTCTCCTATCTGTCATATACTCACATGCCATAACCCAAGTAACATAGTTTTCTATACAGAGTCCTTAGTCTGGGAACTGAATGCAACTTAAATATTCATCTGGCTTCTCCAGAATTTTCTACTTCACTCTCCCTCTAAAGCTTATCTTAAATAAGCTCATAAAAGAATCTACTCATGATTAAACATTTGGTTTTTTGGGGGGGGCTATAGAATTTTATGGATACTTATCCCCATTTTTTCATAATAATGAAAATAGAGTTTATTATTATATATATATAAAATCAGTGAGCATTTAACTTTTATAAATCTCATTTCAAATGTTTTTTCCAAAGAAATGCCTAGTGCTTTAACTTTTGTGCAGTAGTAGTATATAGTTTGAATGTCACAGAACAATTCTGAGTCATTAGGCATGGTTGCCTCAAAAGCAACACTGAAGGAGATTATGATGCTTTGTGTAGGCTAATTGGTAATCAAGGACAATTAAATATGCCTACTTGGGAGAATGGCAGAGTGGCAGCACTAGCAAGGCAGATCAGCCATTCAGTCTTACTCAAAAGTGATAGCCAGGCATAAGATAAATCAGTATAGTATTAAGCTAACCATCTATTGACCAACAACCATATTTTTTGGATCTGAATAAACCATCACAACTAGCTAGAGACAGTGAGATATAGCTCCACAAAAGTGCTTAATTCAAGTGTTGAAGCTGCCAAGTATAAGTTTTATGTTTATGATGCTCTCAATTAGACTAGTTGTTCTAAGTCCTAGCTACACATTAACATCACCTAGGAAGATATATAAAATAACAATGTCCAAGCCCCAGACGAATAAAACAAGAATTTTTCTAGGGAGGACCTGGGAATGATCAGTATTTCTAAAAAATCTTTCCAGGTGTTTCTGATGCACTGTGAGTGTAAGCGATAAATGCATGGGGTTTTTGTTTTTGTTTTTTCCCCTCTGTCTGGATTTTGCATAATGGCTATAAAGCCTTCTGGGTCTCAGAACATCCTTTCAACTGCTTTAATAAGAACATCAAACAAGACATGACAGTAAAAGCAAAAGATTTCTTGTTGATGTTTGTTTTATTAAAGGGATTTATTAAAGTTCTCCTTGCCATTAAGTTTTCTCCATATTCAAGAAAAGAAAGTTTAAAGTACAAAGAAACAATAACAATGAAACAAATACCTAATTTCAAATAATATTAATCTTGGAATTCTACTTTTCTTTCCCCTCACCTTTCCTCATTGACTACAGCTGATTGTAACAAGTAAAATCTGATTTTATTACATACTAAATGTTGCTGAAAACCAGAGGATAAAGGTACACAAATGGGCACATGCGTGCGCGAGGTCATATGTGTACGTGCAGGCGCGCGCGCGCGCGCACACACACACACACAGACCTTTAGCTCCCGTAGACATTTGGAAGTTGTCAGCAGTAGCATAATGACAGTCCTAATTATTAAAATTACTCTTGTGTTGTGAGTGCTTTAGAATAAGATCTCAACAGGCATGCAATATGTTAACTAGACCAAGGTGTTTCTCCTTTTAAAATGAAATTCTTAAAACTCTTCCACTGGGCTTTCATCAAAACACCTCTCCTCACCCCACCCCGGTGACATGTACCCCTCTCACGCATTCCAAAGGAATTACCAGTGAATTCTGATTTCACAAGAATTCTAATGCCCTAAAAATATATATATTTTATTATTCAGTTTGGTCAAGAGACTTCCTTATAAATGCATCTACAAAACCTACTATTACCACAATTTCTCACAGTTTTAAGTATATAATCACATTTTTACCAATTTCCAAATTTTTTACAGTATCACAAAGATGCTATGATGAAATATTATAAATTTTAAAACTTTACACGTATTTTCTTTTAAGTCTCAAAAAGGGCTAGTCCTTGATCTTTAAGGGAGAATTTCATATCCTCCATTATAATACGGATTTGTAAATACTTAATTTTTTTAAGCACTACAAGTAAAAATACCACAGGGTCTAACACAGGCCTTTGTGGATTATAGGAGATGTCTAACAGCCAAGAGCTACAGTGTGGAAAAAAACTAGGTCTCTTTTATGTTGCTTCAGGGAGAACCAGGACCGATCGGCAGCAGTTACATGGAAGCAAATTTGAGATCAGTATAAAAAAGAATGAATGAGGGGGGGAGGAGTCAAGATGGTGGAGAAGTAGCAAGCTGAGACTGCTTCAGCTAGCCGGAGATCAGCTAGATAGCTTATCTAAAGATTGCAAACACCTGAAAATCCATCGGCAGATCGAAGAGAAGAAGAACAGCAATTCTGGAAACAGAAAAACAACCACTTTCTGAAAGGTAGGACCGGCGGAGAAGTGAATCCAAAGCGACGGGAAGATAGACCCCGGGGGGAGGGGCCGGCTCCCGGCAAGCGGCGGAGCAACCGCGCACAAAATCAGGACTTTTAAAAGTCTGTTCCGCGGAGGGACATCGCTCCAGAGGCTAAACCGGGGCGAAGCCCACGCGGGGTCAGCGTGGCCTCAGGTCCCGCAGGGTCACAGAAGGATCGGGGGTGTCTGAGTGTCGCAGAGCTTGCGGGTATTGGAACGGGAAAGCCGGCTACAGAGACAGAGCCGACAGTAAGCTCGCAGCTCCGTGTTACCTTGAACCGGTCGCAGGCTTGGTGAGCTCGGAGCGCGGCCGGAGGTCAGGCAGACGGGAGTAACTGGGCGCTGTTCTCTGAGGGCGCACTGAGGAGTGGGGCCCTGGGCTCTCGGCTCCTCCGGGCCGGAGACCAGGAGGCTGCCATTTGTATTCCCGTCCTCCGGAACTCTACGGAAAGCGCTCAGGTAACAAAAGCTCCTGAAAGCAAACCCGAGCGGATTACTCACCCCAGCCCCGGGTAAGGGCGGTGTAATTCCGCCTGGGGCAAAGACACTTGAGAATCACTACACCAGGCCCCTCCCCCAGAAGATCAACAAGAAATCCAGCCGAGACCAAGTTCACCTACCAAGGAGTGCGGTTTCAATACCAAGGAGAGCAGCAGAATTCCAGAGGAGGAGAAAGCAAAGCACGGAACTCAAGGCTTTTTCCCTGTGATTTTTTTTAGTCTTGCAGTTAATTTAATTTTTTCTTTTTCATTTTTTTTTTTTTTTTTTTCTCGCCTTCGGGTAAAATTTTTTTTTTTTTTAACTGTTACCTTTTTCTTTTTTAACGATTTTTTACTAGTTTATCTAATATATATATATATATTTTTACATTTCTCTTAGGTGTTTTCTTTTTTAAAAAAAAATTCTTTTTTTTTTTTTTTTTTTTTTTTTTTTTTTTTTTTTTTTCCTTTTTCTTTCTTCCTTTTTGAACCTCTTTTTATCCCCTTTCTCCCCACTCACGATTTTGGATCTCTTCTAATTTGGCTAAAGCATATTTTCCTGGGGTTGTTGCCACCCTTTTAGTATTTTACTTGCCCCTTCATTTACTCTTATCTGGACAAAATGACAAGACGTAAAAATTCACCACAAAAAAAAGAACAAGAGGCAGTACCGAAGGCTAGGGACCTAATCAATACAGACATCGGTAATATGTCAGATCTAGAGTTCAGAATGACAATTCTCAAGGTTCTAGCCGGGCTCGAAAAAGGCATGGAAGATATTAGAGAAACCCTCTCGAGAGATATAAAAGCCCTTTCTGGAGAAATAAAAGAACTAAAATCTAACCAAGTTGAAATCAAAAAAGCTATTAATGAGGTGCAATCAAAAAATGGAGGCTCTCACTGCTAGGATAAATGAGGCAGAAGAAAGAATTAGTGATATAGAAGACCAAATGACAGAGAATAAAGAAGCTGATCAAAAGAGGGACAAACAGCTACTGGACCACGAGGGGAGAATTCGAGAAATAAGTGACACCATAAGACGAAACAACATTAGAATAATTGGGATTCCAGAAGAAGAAGAAAGTGAGAGGGGAGCAGAAGGTATACTGGAGAGAATTATTGGGGAGAATTTCCCCAATATGGCAAAGGGAACAAGCATCAAAATTCAGGAGGTTCAGAGAATGCCCCTCAAAATAAATAAGAATAGGCCCACACCCCGTCACATAATAGTAAAATTTACAAGTCTCAATGACAAAAGAGAAAATCCTGAAAGCAGCCCGGGAAAAGAAGTCTGTAACATACAATGGTAAAAATATTAGATTGGCAGCTGACTTATCCACAGAGACCTGGCAGGCCAGAAAGAGCTGGCATGATATTTTCAGAGCACTAAACGAGAAAAACATGCAGCCAAGAATACTATATCCAGCTAGGCTATCATTGAAAATAGAAGGAGAGATTAAAAGCTTCCAGGACAAACAACAACTGAAAGAATTTGCAAATACCAAACCAGCTCTACAGGAAATATTGAAAGGGGTCCTCTAAGCAAAGAGAGAGCCTACAAGTGGTAGATCAGAAAGGAACAGAGACCATATACAGTAACAGTCACCTTACAGGCAATACAATGGCACTAAATTCATATCTCTCAATAGTTACCCTGAATGTGAATGGGCTAAATGCCCCTGTCAAAAGACACAGGGTATCAGAATGGATATAAAAACAAAACCCATCTATATGTTGCCTCCAAGAAACACATTTTAAGCCCGAAGACACCTCCAGATTTAAAGTGAGGGGGTGGAAAAGAATTTACCATGCTAATGGACATCAGAAGAAAGCAGGAGTGGCAATCCTTATATCAGATCAATTAGATTTTAAGCCAAAGACTGTAATAAGAGATGAGGAAGGACACTATATCATACTCAAAGGGTCTGTCCAACAAGAAGATTTAACAATTTTAAATATCTATGCCCCCAACGTGGGAGCAGCCAACTATATAAACCAATTAATAACAAAATCAAAGAAACACATAAACAACAATACAATAATAGTAGGGGACTTTAATATTCCCCTCACTGAAATGGACAGGTCATCCAAGCAAAAGATCAGCAAGGAAATAAAGGCCTTAAATGACACACTGGACCAGATGGACATCACAGATATATTCAGAATATTTCATCCCAAAGCAACAGAATACACATTCTTCTCTAGTGCACATGGTACATTCTCCAGAATAGATCACATCCTCGGTCCTAAATCAGGACTCAACCGGTATCAAAAGATTGGGATCATTCCCTGCATATTTTCAGACCACAATGCTCTAAAGCTAGAACTCAACCACAAAAGGAAGTTTGGAAAGAACCCAAATACATGGAGACTAAAGAGTATCCTTCTAAAGAATGAATGGGGTCAACCGGGAAATTAAAGAAGAATTGAAAAAAATCATGGAAACAAATGATAATGAAAATACAACGGTTCAAAATCTGTGGGACACAACAAAGGCAGTCCTGAGAGGAAAATATATAGCGGTACAAGCCTTTCTCAAGAAACAAGAAAGGTCTCAGGTACACAACCTAACCCTACACCTAAAGGAGCTGGAGAAGGAACAAGAAAGAAACCCTAAGCCCAGCAGGAGAAGAGAAATCATAAAGATCAGAGCAGAAATCAATGAAATAGAAAACCAAAAAAACAATAGAACAAATCAACGAAACTAGGAGCTGGTTCTTTGAAAGAATTAATAAAATTGATAAACCCCTGGCCCGACTTATCAAAAAGAAAAGAGAAAGGACCCAAATAAATAAAATCATGAATGAAAGAGGAGAGATCACAACTAACACCAAGGAAATACAAACTATTATAAGAACATACTATGAGCAAACTCTACGGCAATAAATTTGACAATCTGGAAGAAATGGATGCATTCCTAGAAACATATAAACTACCACAACTGAACCATGAAGAAATAGAAAGCCTGAACAGACCCATAACCAGTAAGGAGATTGAAACAGTCATTAAAAATCTCCAAACAAACAAAAGCCCAGGGCCAGACGGCTTCCCGGGGGAATTCTACCAAACATTTAAAGAAGAACTAATTCCTATTCTCCTGAAACTGTTCCAAAAAATAGAAATGGAAGGAAAACTTCCAAACTCATTTTATGAGGCCAGCATCACCTTGATCCCAAAACCAGACAAGGATCCCACCAAAAAAGAGAGCTATAGACCGATATCCTTGATGAACACAGATGCGAAAATACTCAACAAAATACTAGCCAATCGGGATTCAACAGTACATTAAAAAGATTATTCACCACGACCAAGTGGGATTTATTCCAGGGCTGCAAGGTTGGTTCAACATCCGCAAATCAGTCAATGTGATACAACACATCAATAAAAGTAAGAACAAGAACCATATGATACTCTCAATAGATGCTGAAAAAGCATTTGACAAAGTACAACATCCCTTCCTGATCAAAACTCTTCAAAGTGTAGGGATAGAGGGCACATACCTCAATATCATCAAAGCCATCTATGAAAAACCCACCGCAAATATCATTCTCAATGGAGAAAAACTGAAAGCTTTTCCGCTAAGGTCAGGAACACGGCAGGGATGTCCATTATCACCACTGCTATTCAACATCGTACTAGAGGTCCTAGCCTCAGCAATCAGACAACAAAAAGGAAATTAAAGGCATCCAAATCGGCAAAAGAAGAAGTCAAATTATCACTCTTCGCAGATGATATGATACTATATGTGGAAAAACCCAAAAGACTCCACTCCAAAACTGCTAGAACTTATACAGGAATTCAGTAAAGTGTCAGGATATAAAATCAATGCACAGAAATCAGTTGCATTTCTCTACACCAACAGCAAGAGAAGAAGAAAGAGATATTAAGGAGTCAATCCCATTTACAATTGCATCCAAAACCATAAGATACCTAGGAATAAACCTAACCAAAGAGACACAGAATCTATACTCAGAAAACTATAAAGTACTCACGAAAGAAATTGAGGAAGACACAAAGAAATGGAAAAATGTTCCATGCTCCTGGATTGGAAGAATAAATATTGTGAAAATGTCTATGCTACCTAAAGCAATCTACACATTTAATGCAATTCCTATCAAAGTACCATCCATCTTTTTCAAAGAAATGGAACAAATAATTCTAAAATTTATATGGAACCAGAAAAGACCTCGAATAGCCAAAGGGATATTGAAAAAGAAAGCCAACGTTGGTGGCATCACAATTCCGGACTTCAAGCTCTATTACAAAGCTGTCATCATCAAGACAGCATGGTACTGGCACAAAAACAGACACATAGATCAATGGAACAGAATAGAGAGCCCAGAAATAGACCCTCAACTCTATGGTCAACTAATCTTCGACAAAGCAGGAAAGAATGTCCAATGGAAAAAAGACAGCCTTTTCAATAAATGGTGCTGGGAAAATTGGACAGCCACATGCAGAAAAATGAAATTGGACCATTTCCTTACACCACACACAAAAATAGACTCAAAATGGATGAAGGACCTCAATGTACGAAAGGAATCCATCAAAATCCTTGAGGAGAACACGGGCAGCAACCTCTTCGACCTCTGCCGCAGCAACATCTTCCTAGGAACAACGCAAAAGGCAAGGGAAGCAAGGGAAAAAATGAACTACTGGGATTTCATCAAGATCAAAAGCTTTTGCACAGCAAAGGAAACAGTTAACAAAATCAAAAGACAACTGACAGAATGGGAGAAGATATTTGCAAACGACATATCAGATAAAGGACTAGTGTCCAGAATCTATAAAGAACTTAGCAAACTCAACACCCAAAGAACAAATAATCCAATCAAGAAATGGGCAGAAGACATGAACAGACATTTCTGCAAAGAAGACATCCAGATGGCCAACAGACACATGAAAAAGTGCTCCATATCACTTGGCATCAGGGAAATACAAATCAAAACCACAATGAGATATCACCTCACACCAGTCAGAATGGCTAAAATCAACAAGTCAGGAAATGACAGATGCTGGCGAGGATGCGGAGAAAGGGGAACCCTCCTACACTGTTGGTGGGAATGCAAGCTGGTGCAGCCACTCTGGAAAACAGCATGGAGGTTCCTCAAAATGTTGAAAATAGAACTGCCCTATGACCCAGCAATTGCACTATTGGGTATTTACCCTAAAGATACAAATGTAGTGATCCAAAGGGGACACATGCACCCGAATGTTTATAGCAGCAATGTCCACAATAGCCAAACTATGGAAAGAACCTAGATGTCCATCAACAGATGAATGGATCAAGAAGATGTGGTATATATACACAATGGAATACTATGCAGCCATCAAAAGAAATGAAATCTTGCCATTTGCAACAACATGGATGGAACTAGAGCGTATCATGCTTAGCGAAATAAGTCAAGCAGAGAAAGACAACTATCATATGATCTCCCTGATATGAGGAAGTGGTGATGCAACATGGAGGCTTAAGTGGGTAGAAGAATAAATAAAACAAGATGGGATTGGGAGGGAGACAAACCATAAGTGACTCTTAATCTCACAAAACAAACTGAGGGTTGCCGGGGGGAGGGGGCTGGGGAGAAGGGGGTGGGATTATGGACATTGGGGAGGGTATGTGATTTGGTGAGTGCTGTGAAGTGTGTAAACCTGGTGATTCACAGACCTGGGGATAAAAATATATGTATATAAAAAATATATGTTTATAAAAAATAAAAAATAAAAAAAAAAAAAAAAAAAAAAAAAAAAAAAAAAAAAAAAAAAAAAAAAAAAAAAAAAGAATGAATGATCAGATCTGAGTGAAAAATGCTCCATCTTTTGTAGCATGCTTATTATACTTATAGTTGGCTCTTGGTGTCCAAAGTGGGAATTCTCCATTTGAGCTACAAATGCGAGATGATACAAGGCTGTTAATTCTTGACTTGCTCCCTATCCCATGGAGGGAGTATCAGACATTCTTTCTCAGAAACAACCAAGCACCAGCCCAAGCAGAAGTACTCTTGTTTCTCTGTGCAATAGAAGGTCTTCTGAACCAGGCCAGGAGAGGTAATTAAATATTTGGGTTTTTAAATGCCTGCCCTTCCAGCTCCCAGGCAACCTTCTGTTGGGGCCAGATAACCAAAAATAAAGTACATGCTCAAATCTTTATCTCAGAGCACAGAGGCAGTAAGAAAGCAAACATTAAATACCAACAAATGGGGCTATTGTTGTGTAAATAAACTAAATTGCCTCCCTATTTTTCTGTCATCACATTTCCCTGTGCTTCAATCAGTGAAGTGTGTAAATGAAGGTCAGGTCTTTTTTTAGTTTAAAAAAAATATTCTATAATCTATGCCTAGTAATCTTAAATAATGTCACTTAGTTTTGATCCTGTTTGCAAGAAAAAAATATTTTTTTGCAATAAAGGACATTGAATAATTTATGTACTATTTAATAATGCAGTAAACTGGGGAGAATTCAGAAAGACGTTTGTGGTGCTCTACATTATTTTCATGCTGTATTATTCCATATGAGCCCATATACTAAAAACTGTTAGCATGGGCAATTAAAAAGGAGAAATCCTGCCTAATTTGCAAATATAGCAAAAAAAAAAAAAAAAAGCTGCTTTTTACTTTGAATGATAACATTATGGCTTTTTAATCAAGCAATTTGAATTGCCAAGAACTTTTCTTGATAAGTAAATAAATGGATTAGATTTACGGTTATGTTGTCTTAAATTAACCATTGTTCCCTCTCTATACCAGAAGCTGCCTAAACGACTAAATGTGTGAAGGGTGATAGATGTGTAGGATTCAGTGATATGGTATAGCAAGTGTCTCAGGAGAAGAGAAGTATAATCATTTCCATACAGTCTCAAAGCTGTAACAATGCATTACTGATCTCTGTCTCTTAATTTTAATGCTATCTTGATTTGGTTATCTGAGGTCTGAGAATGCTATTGGGTCTCCTAATCTCAGCTGTGTACTGAACCCAAGCTTTGAGTCTATAGGGAACAATCTGATTCACTAGGAAGATGTAAAAGCTATAAACAAAGTACAAATTCAAGTGGCATTTTCTTGAATCCCTCTGAGTTCCATTCCTCTGTAGCTGGCTCAAGTCTCTGTCACCCTATTTCAACCAAGCCTTCTGGAGAGCAAGACGAACCTTGTGTTTTTGTGTTTCTGAATTTTGGCACAGATTCACTTTGAGGTATCTCAGTGGAACTTAAGGTCTAATGGGAAAATGTTACACTCCTAGGTTATCATACCTACCAAGGAGGTTCACTTCAGGCTATAAGATAAAAGAAACATTATACCTCCAGGATCTGGAGTTAGGGCTTGTAAAGCATGTATGAGTATGTCTTGAAGTCAGATGAACTTTGCAAGGAACCATGTTCAGAACACTTCACTAGTCTATGAAGACTAGGTGAGACTATGCATGTCAACCTACTTTCATTATTTCATTTAAAAGATCACACTACTCTTATTTAGGTAATATTATTCTGCTTACAAATGGGAAAAGGAAAATTCAGAAATGTTAATAAAATTTCCCCAAATTAAATCCATGATGGACATGAGAATCAGTCTTTACCCAAATCAATCTGATTCCATCACACCACTCTATTTCTAATAAAATATAACACCACCCTGATTGTGTTTACTTTGTAGAGTACTTCGAAAGACTGGGAAGACACTTTGCATGATGCTAAATTCCTTACTATACTGGTTTCTTGAGCTCATCTTCCTTATCAATTTTATCTTTTTAATCTAGACAGGGAATTAGAAACCATATTCCATTTTCATAGAAGAAGATTATAATGTTGTCGCTAGGTTTTTTTACATCAGTAAATGAAATGATTGTGAAAAATTTAGAGAAAAAGAGAAAAAAATTAACACTATCCATAATTCTACCATTAAGTAATTGCTGTTATATAGCCTTTTATGCTTTTACATGGTTATGAATTCATTTTCATGAATTTTTTTAATAAAAACAAGATGATACTAAACACTTTTTTGGAAGGTACATATGACTTTTTCTTTTTTATTAAGATTTCATTTATTTAGAGAGAGAGAGGGAGAGAATGCACTGAGGAGCAGAGGGAGAGAGAGAATGTCAAGCAGACTCTGGGTTGAGCACAGAGCCCAACACAGGGCTCAATCTCATGACCCTAAGACCATGACTGAGCCAAAATCAAGAGTCAGAGGCTCAACCAAGTGAGGCACTCAGGCGTCCCACATGACTTTTTCTTTTAAAAATGTAACAAATAATCTTTGAACCTAATTTCAATACATTGATTGTTTTTAGTTGTATAGAAATTACAAAATTTATTTACTTAATTCCCTAATTGGGTTTCTGTGTTGGTCATTTCTATTTGAATATGGTATTAACTGCTGTTTACTATGTTTTTATCATCTTGTTTAATCCTCTTAATTTTAGTTATTTCACTGAATATTTGCAACATCCCCCAGAGGCAGGCATTGAAAATACTTTCTATTTTAAATATCAGGAAACAGAATCCAGAATCTATAACACTCTGTCTTTTAAAAATCCTGCTTTTAAAAATCTTTGTAGCTATTTTATGGATAATTCAGATTTTCTTAGGCTATGTTACTCAAAACAAACTTACAATTAGTTTTCTCAAAACACTGTACTTTTACCAGCAGATTTACCTGTTGCTTTGGACTGCCTTGTTATTTATAATTTTAAAATATTTTAGTAAATGAAAGACAAAATTTCTACCTTGATATTATATTTAGATTTCTGCCTTTGATTATCAGTGATAAACACTTCATAAGTCTACTGGCCATTTGTCTTTATTCCTCTGTTGATAACCTATTTATCTTAAACATTTTACTTCTAAAAAGGTTATATTTTCTTATTGATCTCAAAATTTTCCTATAAATTAGGTTTTTTTAAAAAATAATTTTATTGATTTATGACAAAGAGAGATAGCGAGAGAGGGAATGCAAGTACAGGGGAGCTGGAGAGGGAGAAGCTGAGCCACCCAGATGCCCCTACAAATTAGTTTTATTAGCCATCTGTCATATACATTGTAAATATCTGTCACTCCTATGTGGGGGTCTTAGAATTATCAATTACATTTCTTATCCCCAATGTGACACATATATAAAAAATGTTTATGTATCAATATTTATTTTGAAAAATGTTAAATCCACTGAGAGTTTTAAAATTTTTTTGAAAACACAATAAAATCTTAAAAAAATTTTTTTTGAAAACACAGAAAAATCTCAGTGATTTACCAGCTGTTAACATTATGCTATACCTACTTTTTATCTATTCATCTCTTTCTCTCTCTCTCTCTACATGTACACACATGCACGCGTGCACACACACACACACCTTTTATCAAACTTCCCAAAGTAGGTTGCAGACATCATTAAATTTCACCCGTAAATACTTTGGCATGCATGCCCCAAAAAGTGGAACATTGTATCCTATGAAACCACAACATCATTACCACACCAAAAAAGTTAACATTAGTATTATCCATACGCATACACAAACACTCTCAATTATCTTAAAATATGTTTTCAAAATCCAGTGGTTCATAACATTGACTATTATGTCCCTTTAGTTCCCTCAATCTACAAGATATCTTGTAGATATCTACAAGAGATATATGCTCCTTCCTTGGTCATTTGTGATACTAACTACTCAAATAGTCCAGGTGAGTCAATCTGTAGAACAACCCACTTTCTAGATGTATCTGTTTTCCCATCATGAAGTTTAGATCAAACATATCTGACAAGAGCATATCTAGATTAGGCATATTTCTCAATGCATTATGTCATTAATCAGCATCTGCTAAATTAAAGTCACACAAGGCAAATTAAGATTAATACACTATCATCTTTATTCCAAAAGATTCTCCAGGAGACTAGATTAGGAAATATATACCTGAAAGCTTTTAAGAAAAAGAAAAAAGACTTAAAGGTTCTCATCACAAAAAAGAAATAACTAACGATTCAACATGATGGAGGTGTTAACTAACACTACCATGGTAATCATATTGTAATATATAAGTGTATCAAATCAACATGTACACCTTAAACACAATGTTATATGTTGACTATATCACAATAAAAATGTTAATTCAAAGTAAAGTTTATTTTTTTAAAAAGTATAGCTTAGACCAAAAGCCGAAACAGGGATACCTACTTCTCTACCCATTGAAAATTACCAATTTAATCCACCCATTCTAGGTGGCTAAAAAATGACAAACCATGTACCCCGATCCCCACTCTCAGCATATAGAGTTCATAAATTTACAACTGAAAGAGCAGATTTGCATACTGAAATTGTGCAAGCATACTTATACATATTTTCCAATACTAAAACTTAGCACAAAACAGAAATAAAGACAATATGTTCCCCTAGGGAGAGAAAGATAAAGACCTTGTCATAAGATAAGCAAGTATCCTTGATCCAATCATCAACATAAGGTGAGCCCTTCCTCTAGGAGAGAAATAAATGTCCAGAAGGATAATCTGAATGCCACCCAGCTCTAGGGGATGAGCAAGAGAACTTTCCCCCTAGAGAAGATAAGAAGAACTGATTCCACAACATACTAACTGCTGCTCTTTAATTTTCTTCACAGTGGGATTCTTAAAAGAAATACACAGAGAAATTCACAGCTTATGCATTCTATATAGTCAAAGTGATCAATACATTCTTTATTATTCCTTCCCTTTTCTTAATTCTGAAAAACAATTATTCTTCCAAAGATAAAATTTTTTCATACCAAACTATTTCAAGTTTATTTTTATATGCAGTACAGCTTATACTACCCTTTCTCTTGGGATATTTGTTCTTTAACAGTGTTGTCAAATAGAAATATATGTAAGATGCACATATAAGTTCAAACCTTCTAATCACCACATTAAAAAGTTAAAGAGAAACATGTGAAAATGATTTTAACAATGAAGCAGCAGAAGAGGAAATCAAGAAATTGATCCTATTTGCAACCCGATACAATAAAATACATAGGAATACACCTAACACCTAACTAAGGTGTTCTTTTTAACTAAGAAGTAAAAGATCTGTACTCTGAAAACTATAGAACACTTATGAAAAAATCTGAAGAGGACACAAAGAAATGGAAAAATATTCCATGTTCATGGAGGGGAATAACAGACATTGTTAAAATGTCTAAGCTACCTGGAGCACCCACGTGGCTCAGTAGGTTAAGCCTCTAAGACTTGATTTCAGCTCAGATCAAGATCTTAGGCTGCTGAGAGTGAGTCCCAAGTCAGGCTCCATGCTCAGTGGGGAGTCTGCTTCTCTTCTTCTCCCTCTCCCTTTGCCCCTCCCCCTATCCTGCTCTCTCACTCCCACTCTCTCTCTCTTCTTTCTCTCTCTAATAATAAATAAATAAATCTTTTTTAAAAAGTCTATTCTACCAAAAGCAATTCACACAATAAATGCAAGCCCTATCATAATATCACCAGGATTTTTCACATTGTTTGCTAGAACAAACAATCCTAAAATTTGTATGAAACCATAAGAGACTCCGAATAGCCAAAGAAATTCTAAAGAAGAAAAACAAAACTAGAGGTATCACGATTCCGGATTTCAAGCTGTACAAAGCTATAGTCATTAAGACAACATAGTACTTGCACCAAAATAGACACATAAATCAATGAAACAGAATACAGAAACAGAAATAGACCCACAACTATATGGTCAACTAATCTTCAACAAAGCAGGAAAGAATATCCAATAGAAAAAAAGATAGCTCTTCAACAAGGGAAAATTGGACAGCAACATGCAGAAGAGTGAAACTGGACCACTTTTTTATACCGCGCACAAAAATAAATTCAAAATGGATGAAAGACCTCAACATGAAATAGGAAACCATCAAAATCCTAGAGGACAACACAGGCAGAAACCTCTTTGACCTCAGCCATTGAACTTCTTACAAAACACATCACCAAAGGCAAGGGAAACAAAAGCAAAAATAAATTGCATCAAGATAAAAAGCTTCTGCACTGAGAAGGAAGCAATCAACAGAATTAAAAGACAGCCTATGGAATGGGAAAAGATACTTGCAAATGGCATATCTGATAAAGGCTTAGTATCCAAAAATCTATAAAGAACTTATCAAACTCAACCCCAAAAAAACAAGTAATCCAGTTAAGAAAATGGGCAGAAGACATGAATTGACACTTTTCCAAAGAAGACATCTAGATGACTATTAGACACATAAAAGAGGGTCAACATCATTCATCAACAGGGAAATACAAATCAAAACCACAATGAGATATCATCTCACATCTGTCAGAATACCTAAAATTAACAACACAAGAAACAAAAGGGGTTGGTCAGAATGTGGAAAACCTCTTGCACTGTTGGTGGGAATGCAAGCTAGTGCAGTCACTCTTGGAGAACAGTATGGAGGTGCCTCAAAAGTTTAAAAACAAAACTACCCTACCATCCAGCAATTGCACTACTAAATATTTACCTACGTAAAGGATACAAAAGCACAGATTTGAAGGGGTACGTGCACTGCAATGTTTATCACAACAATATCAACAATAGTTAAACTGTGGAAAGAGCCCAAATGTCCATCTACTGGTGAATGGATAAAGAAGATGCAGTATATGTATGAACTGGAATATTACTTAGCCATCAAAAAATGAAATCTTGTCATTTGCAATAATGTGGATGGAGTTAAAATATATCATGCTAAGTGAAATAAGTCAGAGAAAGACAAATACCACATGATCTCACTCATATGTGGAATTTAAGAAAGAAAACAGATGAGCATATGGAAAGGGGAGAAAAAAAGGAGAGAGAAGGAAACAAACAAACAATAAGAGACTCTTAACAGGAGAGAAGGTGCATGGGGAACAGGCTAGATATGTGATGGGTATTAAAAGACAGCACTTGGGATGAGCACTAGGTGTTGTATGTAAGTAATGAATCACTGAATTCTACTCCAGAAATCAATATTTCACTGTATGTTAACTAAAATTTATAATAAAAATTGTATTTAAAATTTCAAATTAAAATTAAAATTTTAAAACTGCATTAAATTTAAAATAATACATTAAAATTAAATTATATACACTATTAAAATAATATACAATATTATTATATTAATACATTAAAATGAAAATGATAATAATATACTTGATTTAACCCAACCTTTCTAAAATATGATCGAGGGACCTGGGTGACACAGTCAGTTAAGCATCCAACGCTTGGCTCTGACTCAGGTCACAATCTCAGGGTCAAGAGATCTAGACCTGCTTTGGGCTCCATGCTCAGCATAGTCTGCTTATGACTCTTTCTCCTCTCCTTCTGCCCCTCTCCCCTAAAATAAATAAATAGTTAAAATAAATAAAATAATAAAATACAGTCATTTCAACATTTAACTGATAAGAAATAAATTTTTAACATAATATTTTACATTCTTTTTTTATGCTGTTAAAGTATCCAGACTAGGGCCAACATGGATACTCATGCTAAGCCCCTCAACAGCAAATTAAAACTTAAAATTTCTATGATCAGCTCTCAGAACAGGAAGGCTTAATACAACCAATTAGCACTTGCTCACTCACCATAAATTACCTGATCATCCTTCAGACTTCCTTTTGCTCCAAATAAGCAATGCCCAGTATAACTCCCTTGTTTCTAGCTCACTTCAGTCTATAAAACCCTCAGTTTATTCAACTCTTTGAAGTCTCTCTCTTTTCTAGACTGGATGCTTCCCAATTCATGAATCAATCAATAAAAAGCCAGCTAGATCTGAAATTTTCTTTTAACTTAATACCAAATCTTGAAATCTTGAATGTATTATATACTCACAAAACACCTCTTTCCAGATACTATATTCATCATTAGTACCTATTTAGGTTTGATAAAATACAGTAGAAAAAGTAAATTCACATACCCAAGTTTTCCAAACAAAATAATATTTAACTAAGTGAATCAAATATCAATTTTTGAAATTAGAATTAAATTAATTAAAATCAGTGCTCGCTTCGGCAGCACATATACTAAAATTAATTAAAATCAAATAAAATTAAAAATTCAGTTTTTTAATCACACAATCTATGTCAAGTTCTTAATAGTTACATGGAGTTAGTTACAAACAAGACAGTCTAGAGAAGCCGTATATGCTTAGTGGCTGAGTAGAGATTCAACTTAATGAATCTCTTTAGTTTATTGCTTACAATATATTTAGCTTAATAAAACTCATAGGAGGCTGATAAGAACTTAAATCATTTAGGGGAAACAAGATAAAGGGAGGTTAGATAGATGATGATGATAGATGATAGATAGATGATAAACAAACAGAATAAAATGGGACAGTTTCATGCCACTTGCAGACCTTAAAAAGTATCTGGAATTAGAGAAACAAGATGGCTTACTTTTGCTTCAAAGCTAGGAGGAAGTTGAGATTTGTTCTAAGTCCCCACACAAAAAAATAAAAACTATACCTTAAAACACGTTTTAGGGGTGCCTGGGTGGCTTAGTTGTTTTAGCGACTATCTTTGACTCAGGTCATGATCCTATAGTCCCTGGATCAAGTCCCACATTGGGCTCCCTGCTCTCGGCGGGGAGTCTGCTTCTCCCTCTGACCCTCCCTCTCCTCATGCTCGCTCTCTCTCTCTCATACTCTTTCTCTCAAATAGATAAATTTCTTTAAAAAAAAAAATTTAAATCTGACCTCATTCTTTGTGTTTTTCTTATTAGTTTTAGTAAAAATAAAATTTTCATCCTAATTATGATAAAAAGTTATCTTTCTTATTCATTTAAAAATGAGCAATAAATATAAGTATATTCAATTACATATACAAGGTAATTTGCAATAGATAACTTTAAGGTAATAAAAACATGTTTTCTAATACTATATCACAAACATTTAAAATTTTAAATACTAATATGTCTTGCTTAATCAGTAGTTAAAATGGAAAATAGCTTTTTTTTTTAAGACAACATGAACATTTTTATTTCATTGCTGTTTGTTTTGTTCCATCTTTCTGAACATAACAAAAAGTATCTTATAGATGAGTAATCCTGGGCACCAAAGTCAAGTGTTTATCACCCAAAATTCATACAATAATCCACGGCTGTGCTAAGAACTCATTATGAAGTTGACTTCTTGTCCCATGAAGCCAGGAAGTAATCAAATGGCAGCATTTGACAATAATTAAATTCATACTTGGATTTCAATGGGAATGGGGAGACTAGAAATCAGGATAAAATGAGTAAAACTTATAGGAAACAATTTTATATTTAATCAGAAAAAAATTTTAGAAAGTAATAACTAATATCTATAATCCCCTGAAAAAAATCTTTTTGAAGATTTATTGAACAGTTGTCAATCAGATCACCACAAAAGACAAGTTCTTTAAAAGACTTTATTGGCAGGAGAGTTTCATGAATGGACCAATGGTTCACACTGCAACAAATCAAAGGAAGGCAGGCTCAGGCTTCTGTAACTAGAAATCTTTATAAATGTCGGACTCCTGGTGATCTCAAGTATGGGTCTGATTTTCAAGTACTTCCATTGAATTCTGCATGTGCTGCAAAGAACAGACCCTTTTCATTTATAGGCATAATTCACTATATAAAAGAAAACCCTCCCAATTTTGGAAATATGTGGGGGTGGGTCATCTTCAGGATATTCTAAACTTTGCAATTTGATAAAGTTATTGGCTAAGTGCAGTTTTCATGATTTCATTTACAGAGCCTTTTTTTTTTTTTTGAGATCAGTGAACCACATTTTTCCATGAAATAGTGAACACCCATATGTTTTTGCTCACTTTGTGACAAAATTTAGATTCTTTCTCTTGAAGACTTTGGAGTTTGATTTATTGACTTAGTCCCGATAGGATTTCTCAACTACTGTTGGGTGAAAGGCTTCTTGTGACACACAATGGTCCTAATTCAGGCTGAGATAATGGCCCTAGGACAGCTAAAAATACATCACCCTGATGCATTTGTTACGGAAGTGGGATATTATCACTGCTTATATAACTGTTCCTGTAGCAAAGGATGATTTGAATTTTTATTGTTTCATTTTATAAGTGACCAATAAAATGAATAATATACATTCCATTATACTAATAAATAGAAAACCACTGACTTGACTAGAAAATAGAACAAAAATAGAAATATGATAAAAGAACCCAAAGGAAACAAAAGAAAATGATCTCGTAATTAAATAACTTGCTCCTTAAATTATATTCAGCTTATGTATAGCATCATGCATGTGTGTTACAATTTGTCCTAAGAATAATTTTTATCAATTCATTTGGCTAGATAATCTAGTTTTTTTTTCTATTTGCCTCACTGTAGTGTAAGTGCCTGACAATTAGTTTTGATTGTAATATAAGTACTTGACATTAAACTGTTGATTGCCAAGAGATCTACTTCAAAGCCAGTCACCTCAAAATAAACATATTGCCAGCTACACAATGAGATAAAGAGCCTGACGGCCCCCATTTATGAAGTTCTCCTTTTAGAAAGCTCTGGGTGACCTAGATACCTGACTGCTAGAGTGACCCTGCTTTCCCATGCTTTAATTCCTGCTATTATGTTTTAAATTCACCAATGAAGAGCAAACCCAAAAAACCCTAGGAAAAAAAAACCCTTCCCTTGACCTCAATAAAGACAGAACTGCAGATCCTTGAGCTTGCTTTCAAAATCTCTTTACCTCAGACCTTGCTGTGTGACCATGAATGCGCCATGTACCCTGTAGGATTTGTGAGTAATAAACCTTGTTTTTTTTACCGAAGTTCTCTGATGGTGTTGCTGAGGCGTGTCTTGCAATAAGGAGAATCACAAGAACCAGTCCAGCCACCAACAGGGACTCTGGTCAGAGAAACATTAAGTGGGGCTCACCACAAATCATAAGAACCCAGGGGAGTGCTATAGGCTTTCCTAGCCAATAGTATCACTATTTTCTTTTTCTTTTCAAAGTTTTATTTAAATTCTAGTAATTAACATATAGTGCAATATTGATTTTAGGAGTAGAGTTTAGTGATTCAACATTCACACACAATACCCAGTGCTCATCACAAGTGCCATCACTATTGTGTAGGCTGAGACCAACACAAAACACTTACTGTCTGTAATTTGGTACTGAGAGTATTTTAAAAATACATTCTAATGTTTAGAGCAAAGTTTTCATTTGTACCTGGTCACTTAGACATCTTTCCTCAATCCCAGAAACGAGAGAAAGAAATCATTTTCTTGTGTATTAGATACGATTGATTTAGCAGCAAACAACACATTGCTTAAGCCAATCCTGATTCTGGGCAACTAATTTGAATAGCTAGTTAATTCCTGCAAGTAGCCTCCTGTTTTCTCAGAAATGAGGGGAAAATCCAGACTGGAAGAGAAGGAACAGGCGGAAAAACAGGCAAATACAGAAACAGAGTAGGTAACTGCTCAGGCATGGCAAATTAGAAAGGACACTCCATGCATATTATGGACCCATTGTGATAATAAAATTGGAATAAAATTGCCTACCCAAGCCACTTGAGACACTGTGCATCTTTAATTTTTAAAGTTATGAAGACACTTGACACAGAAGGGGATCAATTATCATGAGTTTGCGTGCAAATACTTACTTAAGCAAGGCAGTGGGACGGAGTCAGTAGGAAAATTGCAGGCTTTGCAGCCACGTAATGGCAACTAATTACACTATTCCAGGGCCCCTTTCCAATGGTCTCAGTTGGCGGTAATGGTCATGGCTGATTTATTCTGAATCACTTTCAGGGCGCTGAAGTTATGATTAATTTATATATTTGTTAATGAAAACTGGTTCTGATAATGAAGCCACCAAAACAATAAAACAAAAAGGAATCCTCCTGTTAACTTGGTAGGTGCTCAAAATTTGAGGTGAATGGTTTGGCACATTTTAATGATGGAACAGAAGCATCTGGTACAGTATATAGGCAACTCCCAGACCACAGTAACTCCTCTTATAATGGGCAACCTTGAACATATACATTTTGGGAGATAAGAATTTAGATTCTCTCCCTGTATGGAACATTAATAGAGTGTTTTATTTCATGTAAAATAAAGTGAATAAGGTGCTTTTCTTTGTGGTAATAAGAGTATTAAGGGACTGTTTAGGCACTAACTTGGTTTCCATCTAATTATCAGGTAAATTCAATTTTTTTTGTTATTCTATAAGATTAATCAGCTGATTTAGTAGAGAAGTCTTTTATACTTCTTTATTGTTCCATCCACAAAATCTTGAGAGATTACCATTTCCATAAGGTCAAATCCAAGGGAAAAAAAAACAGCAAGTTGGTCTGATAAACAATTGAACTTTACTAAGTTCCATTAAAATGAGCAGTCTGACTTGCCAGTGAACAATAAAAAATGAGCAACTCCATGTATTGTCTTTATTTCTTTAAGGAAAAACTTAATCTCTCAAACCTCACTGTCTATGTGGAAAACTAAACGAGACACCGACATTTTTTTCTATTTCTTATTTCTTAGCAATGTGCCCATTAAGAAGTCAATTAAGTGCTGGTGAATAAATTGCTTTTTCTTTCTGTTCTATTCACTGAAAGAGAGTATTAAGGGACTATTAATGGTCTATCTTAAAATTAATATATTACATATAAAAAGTAAATCTATTCCATTGTATTTCCCTGAAAATCTCTTCGCAAAGGATAGCCACCTTTCAGTAAATTATCCAAAGTTGCATTTATTATTTGGAGGAGGAAAAAAAAAAAAAGCATTAAAAATCATTAAAAAAAAAAAGTGGATGTTTTTTTAGCCTACAGAGTCACCTGTATGCCCACAAGCACCACTGGTGGGTGGGCATGATATGCTGACCTTCATCATCATATGCAGTGACCATTGTCACACCAACACAAAGAGACAGGAAGAGGATTATTACAAAATGCTAGCACATATATGCCACCAAGACGCTGATCAAATTTTAATATCAGCTCCTCACTTTCCTAGCTTGAATCTAGTAGCATAATCTTTTGTTTCAATCCTTTAAAAACATAAAATATACATATTCACATGATTTTATGCATAAAAAAAAGTTACCTGAAATGCATAAATTTTGCGATTCAGAATCTCCCCCTTCCTTTTCCTCGCCCTTTTCTAAAGTTTTCCACTTTATTCATTTCTTCATGAAACTTATAATCAGCTCTCTTTGAATTATGAAGAAGAATGTTTGGCACCATGCTGGGGAAATGCTGGGCTTCCAAAACTCTCAACTAAATAGTTCCACCCACCCCAACCACCTGCCTGGCATCCTCCGGTGACAATCCACAGTGATTGAGGAAGTAGGACTTGAAAAGCTACCCCCTGTTATTGATACATGGGTCAACAGGGTTAGGAGATATAGTAGTTC
>NW_025421254.1:0-119138 GCF_011764305.1 Mustela putorius furo
GTCAGGAATGTTGTAGAGAGTTTTAAGATCCAAGTGTAGTTTTTCTTCTATGTGATCTTTGAGTAACCCTAATATGATGGTTTCCCGGTTCTTCTACGCTACTCAACCACGGATAACAGAGACTTTTTTGTTAATAAAGTTTTGGCCAAAGAGAATGAAAGCAAACAAAAGGGCAGGAAGATTTATGTTACACAGAGCAGAATGAATCTAGCAAATGGTACAAAAAAGGGCATTTGTACTTCTACCAAAGGGCAGAATGTGATTTCCTTTAAAAACAAAAAACCAAAACAAACAAAAAAACCTGCAAATGCAGAATAAGAAAAATGAGTGGCATAGATTTGGAATTTAAAGTACTAATGCTGACTTCTGGTTTCTGGTCTGGCACATAAGAAGTTGGAAATTGCCACTCTATTCTTAACAAGTGAAAACCTGAACAAACTGAAGAATCAAAAGATCTTAGATTCTTAAGACAGGTAAGGTCACAGGGCAAACCACTGCCCCAAAACTGGAGAGACAGAAAGGCAGATCCAGAGGACCACAACTTACTGAAGTAAAAACCTTCCATGGGAACAAGTGCCAGGATAAGATGAAACCTGAAATATAACAGATGAATTGCTTCGAGGCTCAGTGTGGACAGATCTGAGAGTCAAAATGCTCTACAGAGACCTAATCATGGGAAGTTGGAGGGGGGCTTCATTCTTTT
Source organism: Mustela putorius furo (assembly GCF_011764305.1). NCBI lineage: Eukaryota > Metazoa > Chordata > Mammalia > Carnivora > Mustelidae > Mustela > Mustela putorius. Next base: position 704 of record NW_025421254.1, read on the forward strand.
GTGAGTTTTGCCTCTGGGGACTCAACCAGCAGGGGAGGGGAAAGAAGCCATTTAAAAAATACATCAGAGGCATTCTGGGTCTTAACACAGTTCTCAAGAAAAAACTACTTAACCAGAGTTTAACCTGCTAGGGTTTTTATTAGAGCCTAACTGACCTTTGAGAAGGGAAATACCCATGAAGGGTTGTGCTTCAGGCTTATTTAGCCATATATCTCATCTAAGGTGGTGGGGAGACCTGAGAAGCATTTGTGAAGTTCATAGTCCAGAAACGTAGTTTTCACCGCAAGACTGAGACCAAGTCATAGCCCTGTTCCTCCCTTACACCTTACCACCATTACTAAAGTCCTATTTGGAGCAGGTTCTTTTTACTCACTATATCATGTATGCATATCAAGCCAACATTACAAAGCATACTAAAAGCAAAACATGTTTGAAAGGATAGAGCAGTCATCAGAATCAGAGTCAAATACAGAAGCCATGCTGGAATTATCAGAGTGAGAATTTAAAAGCAACTACAGTTAATATAATAACTCTAATGGATAAAGTAGATAGTAATGCTAGAATAAATGGGCAATACAGTAGACAGATGGGGATGCCTGGTAGGCTCAGTCAGTTAAGTATCTGGCTTTGGTGCAAGTCATGATCCTGGGGTCCCTGCGATCAAGCGATCAAGCGTCGCAATCAGGCTCTCTGCTCAGCAGGGAGCTGACTTCTTCCTCCTTCTCGGCCTGCTGCTCCCCCTGATGGTACATTTTCTTTCTTTCTGTCAAATCAAATACAAATAAAATCTTTAAAAGTAAGTAGAGAAATGGACATTATAAGACAGAATCCAAAAGAAAGTCTAGAGATCAAAAACACTGTGACAGAAATGAAGAATGCTTTTGATGGGCTTATTAGTCAACTGGAAACCAGTGAGGAAAAAATTCAAAGTTTGAGGATATATTAATAGAAACCATCAAAATTGGTAAAGAAAACAAAACAAAACAAAAAGACTAAAAGCCCCAGAATATAATAACCAAGAATAGTAAGACAACTACAAAAGCTAACATGTATAATGGGGATTATCAGAAGGAGGAAAAAGAGAGAAAGAAATAGAAGCAATATTTAAAATTGAGTGAGATGGGCACCTGGGGGATGGCTCACTGGGTTTTAAAACCTCTGTCTTCGGCTCATTGTTATGATCCCGGGGTTTGGGATCTAACCCTACATCAGGGTCTCTGCTCAGCAGGGAGCCTGCTTCCCTCTCTCTTGCCTGCCTCTCTGCCTACTTGTGACCTCTGTCTGTCAAATAAATAAATAAAATCTTAAAAATAAATAAAATTTAGTGAGAATTTTCACAAGTAAATGTTATACACCAAATCATAGATCCAGGAAAGCTGGGAGAACACCAAGCAGGGTAAATACAAAACAAAACAAAGAAACAAAATCAAATCAAAACAAAACTATACTTAGGCATATCATATCTAAAAATGCAGAAAATCAAAGATAAAGAAATAACCTGAAAGAATCCAGACAGGGAGAGAAACACTTTACTTATAGAGGAAAAATGATAAGAATTACATTTGGCTTCTCAGAAACAATGCAAGGAAAAAGAAAGTGAAAAAATATTTAAAATGTTGAGGTTAAAAAAATCACCAATCTAAAATTCTGTCCTCTATGAAATTATCCTTCAAACATGAACATAAAAATATTTTATTGGACAAATAAAAACTGAGGGAATTTGTGGCCAATAGATCTGCTTTACAATAAATGTTAAAAGAAGTTGCTTAGAGAGAGTTAAAATGATATAGCCTAGAAACTCAGATGTATATAAAGAAAAGACAAGTATTAGAAAAGGATTAAGTGATGATAAAATTAAAACTTTTGTGTTTCTTTTTCTTAATTGATTTATCTATAAAAGTTTCAATAATGTATTTGATTATATATGCTGATATATATATACATGCTTATGTATAAATGAAATGAATGACTGCAATGACAGGGACAGGAAGGAGGAAATAGGATTATTTGTTATCATACATAATAGTACTACCAATGAAGTGGCATAATGTTATTTGAAAGTGGACTCGAGTCAGCTGTAAAAGTATATTGCAAACTCTAGGGCAATAACAAAACAAATGTAAGAAGTATAACTGATGTACTTAGAAAGGATAAAAAATAGATTCCCCCAAAATACTCAATTAAAACTACAAATAGCAGGAAAAAAAGAGATGAAGATAAAAATAAGAGTAAAGAATAAGGACAAAAAATAGAAAATAACAACAAATATAGTATATATTAATTTAGATCAATAATCACTTTGAACATCAATAGTCCAAATACACTAAGTTAAAAGACAGAGCTTATTGGAGCAGATCCAAAAAACAACACTCAAGTACATGTTGTTTACAAGAAATTCACTTTAAATATAAAGACACATATAGATTAAAAGTAATGGATTGGAGAAAGGTATACTACTCTAACACTAATCAAAAGAAAGCAGGTGTAGCCATATTAATTTCACACAGAGCAGACTTCCGACCAAGGAGAGCTAGATATCAGTGACAAAGAAGGACATTACATAATGACAAAGAAGTCCATTCTTCAATAATAGATAATCCTTAATGTGTATATACCAAAAAAACAGAGTATCAAAATTCATGAGGCAAAAAACTGATAGAACTTATCAACTTATGCAAGCATAATGCATATCAACTTATGCAAGCATAATGAATTACTATTATAGTTGGAGAATTTAACAACCCCCTATCAGAAATGGTCAGATCTAGTGGGCAGGAAATTAGTAAGGACATAATTGAACTCAACATCATCAATCGACTGGATATTATTGATATCTATAAACTACTTTATCCAACAATATCAGAATACACACTCTTCTTAAATCTACATATAACATTCACCAAGAGAGACCACATTCTGTGCCATGAAACACACTTAACAAAATTAAAAAGACTAGGGATCATACAATGTCTGCTTTCAGACCACAATAGAATAAAACTAGAACTCAATAACAGCAAGATAGCTGGAAACCCCTAAAATAAATGGTAAACAATATACACTTCTAAATAAGACACTAACAAAGAAGAAATATAAATTTTTTTAAAAAATATTTTGAACAAATAAAAATAAGAACACAACTTCTCAAAATTTGTAGGATATACTGGAAGCAGTGCTTAGAGGGAAATTTATAGCAAAAAAGACCTAAAATTAATAATCTAAGTTTCCATCTTAGGAAACTAGAAAAAGAAGAAAAATTAAATTCAAAACTGAAGAAAAGAAGTAATAAAAATGAGAGGTGAAATCAATGAAACTGAAAATTGGGAATTCAATAGAGAAAATCAATGAAAACCAAAGGCTGGTCCTTTCAAAAGATTGATAAAATTGATAAGCCTCTAGTAAGGCTGATGAAGAAAAAAGAGGAAGGATACAAACTACTAAAATCAGAAATGAAAGAGAGAACATAACTACATATCCCGTGGACATTAGAAGGTTAGTCAAGGAATTCTATGAGCAACTCTATGTCCACAAGTTTAATAGCCTTGATGAAAATGGACCAATTTCTTGAAAGACATTGCCAAAACTCACACAAGAAAACATAGACAAATATGAATAGGCCATTAACTACTAAAGAAATTGAATCAATAACTAATCATTTTTCAAAACAGAAACCACCAAGAAGATTCATTGGGGAATTCTATCAAACATTTGAGGATGAAATTATACCACTTCTCTACAGTCTCTCTTAGAATTCTCTTTCTCAGCTGTAAGCAGAGGTAATACTTCCTAATTCATTCTATGAGGCCAGAATTATCATAATACCAAAACTAAACAAAGACATTATAAGAAGAGAAATCTACACACCAACATCTATCATAACCATTGATGAAAAAATTCCCAACAAAATATTAGCAAATCAAATCCAACAATGTTTAAAAAGAGTTATACGACACAATCAAAAGGGGTTTATCACAGGTATGCAAGGCTGGTTCAACATTCAAAATAAAATTTACATAATCTATCACATTAACAGACAAAAAAAGAAAAATCACATAATCATATCAATAGATGCAGAAAAAACATTTGACAAAATCCAACACCTATGCATGATAAAAGCTCTCAGGAAACTAGGAATAGAGGAGAACTTCCCTAACTTCATAAAAATATCTATAAAAAACCGATAGTTAACATTGCATTTAATGACACCAAACTTGAAGATATTCCACAAAGATCATGATGAAGGTGATGATGATCCTTTTCACCATTTCTTTTCAAGATTGTATTGGAAGTCCTAGCTAATATGATAAGATAAGGAAAAAAAATAAAAGATAACTAGAATAGGAAGCAAGAAATAAAATTGTCTTTGTTTGTAGATGACATGATCATCTATGCAGAAAATCTGAAAAAATTGAGAAGGAAAATCCTTGGGATCAATAAGTTATATAGCAAAGTTGTAAGACATAAGGTTAATATACAAGTCAGTAACTTTCCCATATACCAGCAGTAAACAAATGGAATTTTTAATTGAAAACACAATATCATTTACCTTAGCATCTCCAAAAATGAAATATTCAAGTATGAATCTAATAAAATGTGTATAAGATCTATATGAAGAAAACTATAAAACTCTGGAAAAAAAATCAAACGAACTAAATAAATGGTGAGTTATTTTGTTCATGGACATGAAGACAATATTATCAGGATGCCAGGTCTTCCCAACTTGATCTAAGATTCAACACAATCCCAATAAAAATCCCAGAAAGTTATTTTATGGTTATAGACAAATTGAATCTAAAGTCTATATGGAAAGGCAAAAGACCCAGAATAGCCAACATAATATTAAAGGAAAAAAAACGAAGTTGGAAGACTGACCCTATCTGAATATAAAGTAACAGTCGTCAAGACCGTGTGGTATTGGTGAAAGAATAAACAAATAGATCAATAGAACAGACTGGAGAAGTCAGAAATAGACCACAAAAATATAGCCAACTGATTTTTTGACAAAGGAGGCAATGGCAATACATAGAGCAAAGATAGTCTTTTCAACAAAAGGTGCTGGGACAACTGGACATCCCCATGTGGAAAAAAAATTACTCTAGACATAGAGCTTACTCCCTTCAAAAAAATTAACTCAAAATAGATCATAGAAATAAATTTAAGACATAAAACTGTAAAACTCCTAGAAAATAACATACCAAAAATCTAGATGACCATGGGTTTGGCAATGGATTTTTAGAGACCACACCAAAGGCATAATTTATAAAAGAAAGAATTGATAATTTGGACTTCATTAAGATTAAAAATTTCTGTCAAGAGAATAAAAAGTAAAGCCATAGACTGGGAGAAAATATTTGTAAAAATATTTGTAAAAGACACATCTGATATAAGACAATGATCTAAAACATATGAAGAATTCTTAAAACTCAAATATATAAAAAATGATTTAAAAAATGGATTATAGGTGTAATCCATTACATGAATCCAAATATATATATATATATAAATATATATATGCGTGTATATATACACATATATATTATACATATACAAATATATATAAATCCAAATATATATAAATATATATTTATATAGATATTAAGAATATGAAAAGATCCTCCACATGATATGTCATCAAGAAAATATAAATTGCAACAGTGAACTATCACTACCCACCTATTAGAATGGCCTCAATCTGGAAAACTGATGACACTAAATGCTAACATGGATGTGGAACAGCAGGAATTCTCTCATTCACTGCTAGTAGGAAATCAAAATGGGAGAGCCACTTGGGAGGCAGTTTGGCAGCTTCTTACAAAACTAAACATACACCTATCATATGATTCAGCTTCTTACAAAACTAAACATACAGTTAACATATGATTCAGCAATTGTATCCCTTGGTATTTATCCAAAGTAGGTAAAAACAAGTCCATACAAAAACCTGTATTCAAATGATAGTAGCAGGTTTTTTCACAATAGCTAAAATTTGGAAGCAACCAAGATGTCTTTCAGTAGATGAATGGATGAATATACTGTGGTACATTAAACATTGGAATAGTATTCAATGCTAAAAATAAATAATCTATTAAACCATTAAAAAGACATGGAAGAACCTTAAATGCATATTATTAAGTGAAAGAAACCAGTCTGCAAAGGCTACAAACTGTATGATTCCAACTATAAGACATTCTGGGAATGGTAAAACTATAGAGACAGTAAAATAATCAGTGGTTGTCAGAGGTCGGCCAGGGAGGAGAGGGATGAACAGGCAGAGCACAGAATGTTTAGAGCAGTGAAACTGCTCTGTGTCATACTATAATGGTGGATACATGTCATTATAAATTTGTCCAAATCTATGCAATTTACAACACCAAAGTGAACCCTAATGTAAACTATGGACTTTGGGTAATCCTGATGTGGCAATGGAGGTTTATCAATCAAAATAAATGTATCACTCTGGTGGGAGAGGCTAATAATGGGAGAGGCTATGCATGTAAGGGCAGGAGTTTTATGGGAAATCTCAGTATCTTTTGCTTAATTTGCTGTGAAACTAAAACTGCTCTAAAAAATGAGGTCTATTAAAAAAATAATTTTAGGGCACCTGGGTGGCTCAGTGGGTTAGGCTGCAGCATTTGGCTCAGGTCATGATCTCGGGGTCCTGGGATCGAGTCCCGCATCGGGCTCTCTGCTCAGCAAGGAGCCTGCTTCCCTTCCTCTCTCTTTCTGCCTGCCTCTCTGCCTACTTGTGATCTCTCTCTGTCAAATAAATTAAAATTTTAAAAAATCTTTAAAAAAATAATTTTAAAAATTGCTACTGCCCACACTCAAACATTTGCATTCCTTTGTGGGGGCCACTGTTCAAAATATATGCTAATGTGAAAGAATAATTTTACAGCCAAAACTCATTTTTTTTAAAGCTGGTTTATCTCCAAATGTATGAGTGTTTTATTACTGTTATTATAAATGCCCTTTAATGCAGGCCTTCTCATTCATTAGCTTAGAGAGTTCCAAAGTGAAATGAAAAACAACAGTTTCTTGACAAGCTTACAGACTTTAAAGCTGTTAGAGTGGGTGGGAGAAATGAGTGTTGTGAAGCTTTATAGATATTGATAGGATTGCTTTATTCTGAAATGATAACATAAATAAGCCTCTTTAAAGGATTCAATGAATGCAAATTGCCATGTCAATTTTGGGAACTTGATAAACTTTGGAACTTGGGCATAGATAATGCATTGCCCAGCAAAACTTGAGCCAATACTTCTATTGGTATGCTTACAAATTTTTAAAGCTTTACCGTGACAATTTTTTTTTTAAAGATTTTATTTATTTATTTGACAGAGAGATCACAAGTAGGCAGAGAGGCAGGCAGAGAGAGAGAGAAGGAAGCAGACTCCCTGCTGAGCAGAGAGCCCGATGCGGGACTCGATCCCAGGACCCTGAGATCATGACCTGAGCTGAAGGCAGCGGCTTAACCCACTGAGCCACCCAGGCGCCCTACCGTGACAATTTTTAAAAAGGCAACCCCTAAGCTAAAATTTTTTGTGTGCATATTACTGTCTATTTTAAACTGAGGAAATGAATTTTCTTTGAAGAAAGTACAAACAGAATCCATATTTAATGTTTACTATGTGCCAGGTACTTAATATAAACTATCTCATTAAATCCTGACAACAAATTGGTGAGGCCAGTATGGTTACCTCTGTTTTAGATTTAAGAAAATTAAGAAGTACTGAGAATAATAGTAACTAAGGCTTACACAATACCATGTGTCAGGAAATGTTTCAAATACTTTTCACATGTATTGGTGGACTTAGTTCCTCATAACAACCTTAGAAGGGTAGGAAAATCTATTATCGCCATTTTTTGCAGCTGAGAAAACTGAAGCACACAGAGATCAATGACTTATTTATGGTAAGTAGCAGAAGCCAGTGATGCAGGTAATTTGGTTGGAGGCTGATCTTTAACACTGAATTATATCCTAAAAAATAGCAAAAGACCTTTTAGCAAGCCAATAGCGGAAGCATTTTTTCTCAGGTCTCTCAAACTTGAAATCTTTCTCATCCTTTTGGGTTCAAGCTTCCACTATAATGAGAGTCATTATTACACCCTGACTCTTGAGGTGCTGTTAGGATAAACTGTTTCCCTAAGCTGCTGTTGCTATATTATTTGTAGTTCTATGTAGCAAGCATTTAATTCTGATTTAGCTATATATGTAAACATGTAAGCTCTTTGAAGACATAAACTAATGTTTTATCTCTTAGCAAATAATTGTTGTATAGTAGTGGGTGCTCAGGAAATTCTGAAATACACATTTCTTTTTTTTTAAGCAACAATGATTTCTTTTTTGTCTTCTGCTAAGAGAGCAAATATGCCTTGAATGAAAAGGTCTGTAACTGCTGTTATTAGCATAGAAGATTGAATAATTTAAGTCTTCCTAAAAATTAGTTTCAGAGGTGGAATTTGGTGATTCATCCATTGCATATAACACCCAGTGCTCATTACATCAAGTGCCCTCCTTAATGCCCATCATCTAATTATTCCTTCTCCCTATCCATCTCCCCTCCAGTAACCTTCAGTTTGTTTCCTAGAATTCAGTGTCTCTGATGGTTTGCCTCTTTCTCAATTTACATCTTATTTTATTTTTCCTTCCCTTCCCCTATGCTCATCTGTTTTGTTTCTTAAATTCCACATATGGGTGAAATTATATGGCATTTGTCTTTCTCTGACTGACTTATTTAGTTTAGCTTCCATCCATGTCATTACAAATGGCAAGATTTCATTCTTTTCGATGACTGAGTAATATTCCACTACACACACACACACACACACACACACACTCTACTCTTCTTTATTAATTTATCTGTGGATGGACATCTGGTTCTTTCCATATTTTGCCTATTGTGGACATTGCTGCTATAAACACTGGGGTGCTTTTGCCTCTTTGAATCACTGTTTGTATCTTTTGGATGAGTATCTAGTAGGGTATTGCTATGTTGTAGGGTAGCTCTATTTTTAACTTCTTGAGGAACCTCCATACAGTTTTCCACAGTGGCTGCACCAGTTTGTATTCCTACCAACAGTGTAAGAGGGTTCCCCTTTCTCCATATCCTCATCAATATCTGTTGCTTCCTGAGTTGTTAATTTTAGCCATTTTGACTGATGTGAGGTAATATCTCATTATGGTTTTGATTTGTATTTCCCTAGTGGGAAGTGATTTTGACTATTTTTTCAGGTGTCTGTTGGCCATTTGGAAGTCTTCTTTGGAGAAATGTCTGTTCATGTCTTCTGTCCATTTCTTGAGTGGCTTTTTGTTTTTTGGGTGTTGAGTTTTATAAGTTCTTTAAAGATTTTGGATACTAGCCCTTTATCTGATAAGACATTTGCAAATACCTTCTCCCATTCTGTCAGTTGTCTTTCAGTTTTGTTTACTGGTTCCTTGACTGTACAAAAGCTTTTTGTCTTTTTTTTTTTTTTGGACTTTATTTATTTATTTGACAGACAGAGATCACAAGCAGGCAGAGAGGCAGGCAGAGAGGAGGAGGAAGCAGGCTCTCTACCGAGCAGAGAGCCCAATGTGGGGCTCAATCCCAGGACCCCGAGACCATGACCTGAGCCAAAAGCAGAGGCTTCAACCCACTGAGCCACCCAGGCGCCCCCAAAAGCTTTTTGTCTTAATGACGTCCCAATAGTTCATTTTTGCTTTTGTTTCTCTTGCCTTTGGAGATGTGTCTAGCAAAGAAGTTGCTGCAGCCAAGGTCAAAGATGTTGCTGCCTGCATTCTCTAGGATTTTGATGGACCCCTACCTCACATTTAGGTCTTTCATCCATTTAAAATTTATTTTTGCATATGGTGTAAGAAACTGGTCCAGTTTCTTCTGCATATGGCCATGCAATTCTCCCAACACCATTTGTTGAAGAGATTGTCTTTTTTCCTTTGGATATTCTTTCCTGCTTTGTTGAAGATTAGTTGCCCATAGAATAGAGGGTCCACTTCTGCATTCTCTATTCTTTTTGTTTGTTTGTTTAAGATTTATTTTTTTTTTTATTTTACACAGAGAAAGAGCACAAGCAGGGGAAGTGGCAGACAGAGGGGGAGGGAGAAGTAAGATCCCCACTTTGTAAAGAGCCCAACGTGTGGCTTGATCCCAGGACTCTGGGATCACGACCTGAGCTGAAGGCAGCTTCTTAACTGACTGAACGACCCAGATGCCCATGGGTTCTCTATTCTGTTCCATTGTCTATGTGCCTGTTTTTGTGCAAGTATCTTTTGTGCCAGTATCTTGATGATTATAGCTTTGTAATACAGTTTGAAGTCCGGAATTGTGATGCTGCCAGCTTTGGTTTTCTTTTATAACATTCCTTTGGCTATTTGGGGTCTTTTGTGGTCCCATACAGGTTTTAAGATTGTTTCCTCCAGTTCTATGAAAAATGCTGATGGTATTTTGATAGGGGTTGCTTTGAATGTGTAGATTGCTTTGGGTAGCATAGACATTTTAACAATATTTGTTCTTCCAACCCATCAGCATGGAATGTTTTTTCATTTCTTTGTGTCTTTCTCAATTTCTCTCCTAATTGTTCTATAGTTTTCAGAATACAGAGCCTTTATCTCTTTGGTTAAGTTTATTCATAGGTATCATACGGCTTTTGGTGCAAATTTTAAGTGGGATCAACTCCTTGATTTTTCTTTCTTCTGCTTCACTGTTATTGTATAGAAATGTAACTGACTTTTGTACTTTGATTTTATATCCTACCAGTTTGCTGAATTCCTGTATCAGTTCCAGCAATTTTGGGGCAGCCTTTTGAGTTTTCTATGTAGAGTATCATGTCATCTGCAAAGAGTGAAAGTTTGATTTCTTTGCTGATTTGAATGCCTTTTATGTCTTTTTGTTGTCTGATTGCCGAGGCTAAGACTTCCAATACTATGTTGAACAGCAATGATGAGAGTGGACATCTCTGTCTTATTCCTACCCTAGGGGAAAAGTTCTCAATTTTTCTCCATTGAGGATGATATTCATATATCATTTCATATATTCAAGTAATTTCATATATGACTTCTATGATATTGAGGTATGTTCCTCCTATCCCTACACTGCAGATAATTTTTATCAATAAAGAATGCTGTATTTTTATCAAATGCTTTCTCTGTCTCTATTGAGAGGATCATATGGTTCTTGTCCTTCTTTTATTATCAATGTGGTGTATCTATAGTTGTTGAGCCACCCTTGCAGTCCAGGAATAAATCCCACTTGGTCATGGTGAATAATCCTTTTCATGTACTTTTGGATCCTATTAGCTGTATCTTGCTGAGAATTTCTGCATTCATGTTCAAGGATATTCTTCTGTAATTCTCCTTTTTGGTGGAGTCTCTATCAGGTTTTGGGATCAAGTTAATGCTGACTTCATAGAATGAGTTTGGAAGTTTTCATTCTGTTTCTTTTTTTTTTTTTTTTTTGAAACAGCTTAAGAAGAATAGGTATTAATTATTCTTTAAATATTTGGTAGAATTCCCCTGGAGGACAACCAGATCTTGACTCTTGTTTGTCGGGAAATTTTTTATTAATGTTTCAGTTTCCTTGCTGGTTATGGGTCTGTTCAGTTTTTCTATTTATCCCTCTTTCAGTTTTGGTAGTTTATACATCTTTAGGAATGCATCTGTTTCTTACAGATTGACTAATTTGTTGGCATTTAATTGCTCACAATATGTTCTTATAATTGTTTGTATTTCTTTGGTGTTGGTTGTGATCTCTCCTTTTCATTCATGATTTTATTAATTTGGGTCCATTCTCTTTTCTTTTTGATAAGTCTGGCCAAGGGTTTATCAATCGTATTAAATCTTTTAAGGAACCAGCTCCTAGTTTTGTTGATCTGTTATACTGTTTTTAGGTTTATATTTCATTGATTTCTGCTCTAATCTTTACTATTTCTCTTCTCCTGCTGGGTTTAGGCTTTCTTTGCCATTCTTTCTCCAGTTTCTTTAGATGTAAGGCTAGATTATGTATTTGAGACCTTTCTTATTTCTTGAGAAAAGCTTGTATTGCTATATACTTCCTTCTTAGGAAAGATTTTGAACAGTTGTGTTTTCATTCTCATTTGTTTCCATGAATTATTTAAATTCTTCTTTAATTTCCTGGTTGACACATTCATTCTTTAGTAAGATGCTCTTTAGCCTCCATGTATTTGAGTTCTTTCCAACTTTCCTCTTGTGATTGAGTTCAAGTTTCAAAGCATTGTGGTCCAAAAATATGCATGAAATGATTCCTTTTGGTACTGTTTGAGACCTGATTTGTGACCCAGGATGTGATCTATTTTGGAGAGTGTTCCATGTGCACTAGAGAAGAATGTATATTCTGTTGTTTTGGGATGGAATGTTTTGAATATATCTGTGATGTATATCTACTCCAGCGTGTCATTTAAAGCCCTTATTTCCTTGTTGATCTTCTGCTTAGATGGTCTGTCCATTTCAGTGAGGGGGTGATAAAGTCCCCTATTAATATTGTATTATTGTCAATGTATTTCTTTGATTTTATTATTAATTGGCTTATATAATTGGCTGGTCCTGTGTTAGGGCATAAATATTTACAATTGTTAGATCATCTTGTTGGATAGATCCTTTAAGTATGATACGGTGTCCTCCCTCATTTCTTATTACAGTCTTTAGTTTACAATCTAATTTATCTGATGTAAGGATTGCCACCCAAGCTTTCTTTGATGTCCATTACCATGATAAATAGTTTTCCACCCTCTCACTTTAAATGTGGAGATGTCTTTTGGTCAAAAGTGTGTCTCTTACAGAGAGAATATTGATGGGTCTTCCTTTTTTATCCAATCTGATACCTTGTGAATTTGGGTAAATGGCTAAATGCCCATTTACATTCAGAGTAATTATTGAAAGATATGCATTTAGTACCACTGTATTACCTGTAAAGTGACTATTACTGTATATTGTCTCTGTTCTTCTCTGGTCTCTGTAACTTTTGGGCTCTCTCTTTGCTCAAAGGATCCCCTTTAATATTTCTTGCAGGGTTGGTTTAGTGTTCATGAATTCCTTTCATTTTTGTTTATCTGAGAAACTTTATCTCTCCTTCTATACTAAATGACCGTCTTGCTTGGTAAATTATTCTTGGCTGCATATTTTACCCATTTAGCATATTGACTATATCCTGCCAGTCTTTTCTGGCCTGTCAGGTCTTTATAGACAGGTCTGCTGCCAGTCTTATGTTTCTACTCTTATAGGCTAAGAACTTCTTGTCCTGAGCTGCTTTCAAGATTTTCTCTTTATCTCTGAAATTTGCAAGCTTCATTATAATGTGTTGAGGGGTTGACCTATTTTTATTGATTTGGGGGGGGTTCTCTGTGCCTCGAATACTTGTTTTTTTTTTCCCCAAGATGACGGAAGTTTTTAGCTATAATTTTATAAATAAACTTTCTGCTTCTCTCTCTCTCTCTCTCTCCATCTTCTGGGGCCCCAATTATTCTGATATTACTTTTTTTTAGGGAAACACTGAGTTCTCCAAGTTTCACTTTCTGATCTAGTAGTTGTCTTTCTCTCTTCTTCTCAGCTTCCTTATTTTCCATCATTTTGTCTTCTATATCACTTGTTCTTCTGCTTCCTTTATCCTGGCTGTTAGAGCCTTCATTTGTGACTGCACCTCAGTAATAGCATTTTTAATATCATCCTCATTTAACTTTAGCTCTTTAGTTCTTTTTATGTCTAAGGGATTCTCTAGTGTCTTCTATGCTTTTTTCAAACCCAGCTAGTATCTTTATAACTGTTGTTTTAAATTCTAGTTCAGGCATCTTACTTCTATCTGTATTGATAAAATCCCTGGCAGTGAGTACTACCTCCTGTTCTTTCTTTTGGGGTGAATCTCTCTGTCTCATCATTACAAACAGAAAAGAATAAAAGAAATAGGGAGAAAAGAGAACAATAACAATAACAACATAAAAAACAAACAAACAAAACAAACCAGAAGGAAAAAAACCAAAACAATATAAGAAAAAAACAAGAAACAAAATAAAACAAAACGATAAATTAGATCCGGGGTTTATTTTGGTCTGTTTGTTAAAAGAAACTAGATTCCAACATAGGAAAGAAAGAAATACTTATATATATACTAAAATACAATACAACACAATGAAAAGAAACAAAAAATTACATATATATGTATATCATATATATATCAAATATATATTATATATAACATTATATATAAAATTACATATATATCATATATATTTCATATATATAAATAAAAATAAAAACAGAATGAAAAAATAAGAATATAGCTGACCAAAAAACCTGAAAGACCAAAGAATAACAAAAAAAAAAACCCTAAAAATACTATATACTATTTTCTACAAGAGCTGAAGTTTTGCAGTTCTCTGTGATTGGCAAACTTGGTGCTAACCAGCTGTTCCTGCTGGTCTTCTGGGGAAGGAGTCTGTTGCACTGATTCTCAGGTGTCCTTGCTCTTGTGGAAATGTGCTGCCCTCACCAGGGGGCAGGCTCAGTGTAAGAGGTTCTGTATCCCACTGTGTGGCACCATTTTGCTCCCTGAAAGTTGTTCCTCTTGGGGAAGGGGACTCTCTCCTTTCTTCTGCCTTTTGCTGGGCCCCTTAATGTAACTTTTTTCTTAAACCCTACTGGCCAATGGGTGACAGAGACTATGTTTATTGGTACATGAGTCCCCATATGGAATCCTTAAACCACTATTCACTGGTCACTGAGAGTATGTGGCCTCTGTCTCCCAGAAGTTACTACCTCAGATTCTTCAAAGCTGAGATGCAAACCCCCATTGCCAGAGACAGAGATATCCACCTTCTTGTCCAAGTAATGTTTAGATAGGTTGGACTAAGCATGTGTGTTGCAATGAAAGCAGCATTGAACATGGAGTCATATAATCTGAGTTTAAAAGCCCAGTCCTGTCACTCCCTAGTTGCGTGCTCAGGCAAGTTTATGAGCATCAATTTCATCTGTATAATGAGTGTAATAATACTGACATATCGGGTTCCTTGAAGGGGTGATTGAGATTCTGTTTGTGAAAGTCCATGGCACATTGATCCTCTCAGTATTTAGGCAATGTGAGTTCCATCCATTCTTGTAGGGATAATTCTAGTGTGTCCTGGCCTCCTTCAACTTACATTTGCTGCTCTGGCTGCTGGTTCCTGGGCTCTTACCACTCTGGCTTCCTGAGGTCTTCAGTCCACTTAGTACTGACTTCAACCCCAGAGGCTACTACATGAGACATGTACTTCCCTGCTCTCTGGTCAGAGCTCTCTTCAGGTTCTGTCACTGCTCTTGCCACTGGCTCCTATCAAGCCCAACACACACTTCACTACAGATGGAATTTTTCCTCAGGCCTTCCTTGAATCTCCTTCCTACTGTCATCACCAACTCTATGGAGACCTTCCAGTTTTGTCTTCCTCCAACCAGCTGACATCTTACTTCTCAGAGTTCCCATTAGTATTCACATAGTCCACACACATGATTATGAGCCTACTAAGTCAGAAACCTACCAGGTCAAACACTGGGACACTGGGTTATTGCCCTCAAAGAGCTTAGAATTTAGAAGGGAAAACAGACAAACCAATTATAACAATACAGTGTGAGATGTGTTAAGAAAGAGAAAAGTAGAGAGCAGAGATGAGGCAGGGTTTCTCTGTAGACTTGCCCTTCCAGTATTCCAGTTTTATAGTACCATAGAGAGTTCTATGTCCAAGGCTTTGGATGCAGGAGAACATGAACACAGCTCCCAAAGGCTAACAATGAAAAGGCCTTGCAGGGTTATTATTATAACTTCCCTATGCTGTGTTTCAGGGCTAGAATCAGTGAAATGTGTTTATATTCTTTTAAGTGCCTATATTCTCATATTCTCACTTTTCTTTCTAACTCCCACACTTGAAGTAACCGCTTGTGTAATTTCCACTTTTGGTGGCCCCTTTCCCTCTAATACAGACAGGCTTCCTATGTCCCTTAGACCCTAACATAGCACAGGTTATAGGCGAAATTCCTTTGTTCATTCAGAAAACACTGACCATGTGTTATTGAAATGTTTGCAGAGTGTCTCATAGTTAAATAAAAGTGATTCCTCTGACAATAGGATCTGAACTTTGGATTGTTTCTATACCAGTAAAGGCAGATTTGGGCAATACTCTCAGCTCTTTCACTTGCTTCCCATGCATGCAACCAGTGGAATATTCACAAGCATTGCTAACAAAAGATCAGGATGTGAGGTCTTCACAAATCATGTGAAGATAATTGGCTCACAGGGAACTGGACTCAGAACTCTGACTTCATCAGAGGTACATTTTGAGTTTCTGACCTAGAATGAAGTCATCAGCTCAGAGGAGAGTTCCAACATATGGATTCTGGACCATAGCTGCTCTTAATGATATGGAACTAATGAGCAAATTCTAAGAAATTTACTATAAAGAAGAGTCTGTGCATATTTATATCAAATTTTCCATCAATTAATAATAGATTAACAGAATGAAATAATTGCTAAAATAGATAATACAAAGCATGTTAACAAAAGCCATGATTAAAGAAAGAAATTCTTACATAAAAATATTTCAAAAGTTGGGCCTCAAATCATGGTTTCTTGAGGGAAGGGACAGTCCATTTATTCTGTATTCTCAGAACACAGTTTTTTGAATACTGCTTAATAAACAGTAGGTACAGTATCCAAAATGACTTGCCAAAACACTGGAATAATATAGCTTATAAGAAACTAGTTAGTTGGAATAATCTATGCTTATAGTAACATAAGTCAAATACAAAATGACACATAAATCCATCTTATAAAATATGTTTTAGACCAAATATAATTACAAGTTAAGAACATAAAGGATGTGAACCAAGAATTGGCAAGGAAGAAAGATTTAAAAATGCTTTCAAGGGGCACCTGGGTGGCTCAGTGGGTTAAAGCCTTTGCCTTTGGCTCAGGTCATGATCCCAGGGTCCTGGGATCGAGCCCTGCATCGGGCTCCCTGCTTAGCAGGGAGCCTGCTCCCTCCTCTCTCTGCCTGCTTCTCTGCCTACTTGTGATCTCTGTCTGTTAAATAAATAAATAAAATCTTTAAAAAAAAAAAACAAAAATTCTTTCAAAATTGTTGAAAATGTTTACTAGTTCAATGCTTATATAGTTTGTGAATATAAAGACAACACAAAATTTTAAATAAAGGGTGAGAAGGAGAGCTTAAAATTTTATGAAAATATTTATTCCCATCTGTCTTCCATGAATTTATCACTTCCAAAGAGATTTTTGTAGTTTTACTATTCCCATGTAATCAGTAGAGAATACATGTAAACTGGGCTGTCAGAATAACAACATCCTTGAAAATTGTCATTGTTGTTCTCTAAACCATCCATTTCCGGATTCTTAAAATATCTCTAGCTACTGCGAAGAGTGATAATTTGACTTCTTCTTTGCTGATTTGGATGCCTTTAATTTCCTTTTGTTGTCTGATTGCTGAGGCTAGGACCTCTAGTACGATGTTGAATAGCAGTGGTGATAATGGACATCCCTGCCGTGTTCCTGACCTTAGCGGAAAAGCTTTTAGTTTTTCTCCATTGAGAATGATATTTGCGGTGGGTTTTTCATAGATGGCTTCGATAATATTGAGGTATGTGCCCTCTATCCCTACACTTTGAAGAGTTTTGATCAGGAAGGGATGCTGTACTTTGTCAAATGCTTTTTCAGCATCTATTGAGAGTATCATATGGTTCTTGTTCTTTCTTTTATTGATGTGTTGTATCACATTGACTGATTTGCGGATGTTGAACCAACCTTGCAGCCCTGGAATAAATCCCACTTGGTCGTGGTGAATAATCCTTTTAATGTACTGTTGAATCCTATTGGCTAGTATTTTGTTGAGTATTTTCGCATCTGTGTTCATCAAGGATATCGGTCTATAGCTCTCTTTTTTGGTGGGGTCCTTGTCTGGTTTTGGGATCAAGGTGATGCTGGCCTCATAAAATGAGTTTGGAAGTTGTCCTTCCATTTCTATTTTTTGGAACAGTTTCAGGAAAATAGGAATTAGTTCTTCTTTAAATGTTTGGTAGAATTCCCCCGGGAAGCCGTCTGGCCCTGGGCTTTTGTTTGTTTGGAGATTTTTAATGACTGTTTCAATCTCCTTACTGGTTATGGGTCTGTTCAGGCTTTCTATTTCTTCCTGGCTCAGTTGTGGTAGTTTATATGTTTCTAGGAATGCATCCATTTCTTCCAGATTGTCAAATTTGTTGGCGTAGAGTTGCTCATAGTATGTTCTTATAATAGTTTGTATTTCTTTGGTGTTAGTTGTGATCTCTCCTCTTTCATTCATTATTTTATTTATTTGGGTCCTTTCTCTTTTCTTTTTGATAAGTCGGGCGACTCTTCGCAGATGATATGATACTATATGTGGAAAACCCAAAAGACTCCACTCCAAAACTGCTAGAACTTATACAGGAATTCAGTAAAGTGTCAGGATATAAAATCAATGCACAGAAATCAGTTGCATTTCTCTACACCAACAGCAAGACAGAGAAAGAGATATTAAGGAGTCGATCCCATTTACAATTGCATCCAAAACCATAAGATACCTAGGAATAAACCTAACCAAAGAGACACAGAATCTATACTCAGAAAACTATAAAGTACTCATGAAAGAAATTGAGGAAGACACAAAGAAATGGAAAAATGTTCCATGCTCCTGGATTGGAAGAATAAATATTGTGAAAATGTCTATGCTACCTAAAGCAATCTACACATTTAATGCAATTCCTATCAAAGTACCATCCATCTTTTTCAAAGAAATGGAACAAATAATGCTAAAATTTATATGGAACCAGAAAAGACCTCGAATAGCCAAAGGGATATTGAAAAAGAAAGCCAACGTTGGTGGCATCACAATTCCGGACGTCAGGCTCTATTACAAAGCTGTCATCATCAAGACAGCATGGTAGTGGCACAAAAACAGACACATAGATCAATGGAACAGAATAGAGAGCCCAGAAATAGACCCTCAAATCTATGGTCAACTAATCTTCGACAAAGCAGGAAAGAATGTCCAATGGACAAAAGACAGCCTTTTCAATAAATGGTGCTGGGAAAATTGGACAGCCACATGCAGAAAAATGAAATTGGACCATTCCCTTACACCACACACAAAAATAGACTCAAAATGGATGAAGGACCTCAATGTACGAAAGGAATCCATCAAAATCCTTGAGGAGAACACGGGCAGCAACCTCTTCGACCTCTGCCGCAGCAACATCTTCCTAGGAACAACGCCAAAGGCAAGGGAAGCAAGGGAAAAAATGAACTACTGGGATTTCATCAAGATCAAAAGCTTTTGCACAGCAAAGGAAACAGTTAACAAAATCAAAAGACAACTGACAGAATGGGAGAAGATATTTGCAAATGACATATCAGATAAAGGACTAGTGTCCAGAATCTATAAAGAACTTAGCAAACTCAACACCCAAAGAACAAATAATCCAATCAAGAAATGGGCAGAGGACATGAACAGACATTTCTGCAAAGAAGACATCCAGATGGCGAACAGACACATGAAAAAGTGCTCCATATCACTCGGCATCAGGGAAATACAAATCAAAACCACAATGAGATATCACCTCACACCAGTCAGAATGGCTAAAATCAACAAGTCAGGGAAATGACAGATGCTGGCGAGGATGCGGAGAAAGGGGAACCCTCCTACACTGTTGGTGGGAATGCAAGCTGGTGCAGCCACTCTGGAAAACAGCATGGAGATTCCTCAAAATGTTGAAAATAGAACTGCCCTATGACCCAGCAATTGCACTATTGGGTATTTACCCTAAAGATACAAATGTAGTGATCCAAAGGGGCACATGCACCCGAATGTTTATAGCAGCAATGTCCACAATAGCCAAACTATGGAAAGAACCTAGATGTCCATCAACAGATGAATGGATCAAGAAGATGTGGTATATATACACAATGGAATACTATGCAGCCATCAAAAGAAATGAAATCTTGCCATTTGCAACAACATGGATGGAACTAGAGCGTATCATGCTTAGCGAAATAAGTCAAGCAGAGAAAGACAACTATCATATGATCTCCCTGATATGAGGAAGTGGTGATACAACATGGAGGCTTAAGTAGGTAGAAGAAGAATAAATGAAACAAGATGGGATTGGGAGGGAGACAAACCATAAGTGACTCTTAATCTCACAAAACAAACTGAGGGTTGCCGGGGGGAGGGGGTTTGGGAGAAGGGGGTGGGATTATGGACATTGGGGAGGGTATGTGATTTGGTGAGTGCTGTGAAGTGTGTAAACCTGGTGATTCACAGACCTGTACCCCTGGGGATAAAAATATATGTTTATAAAAAATAAAAAATTAAAAAAAATATATCTCTAGCTACTAAACAGAACCATTCACAAGTATGTCATTTTGGTTCACTGAAACGAATCCTTTTCTTGCCCAAGAATGAAACAGTCATTTAAAACAATCCATTTTCCTTACAAAATAAAGTACCAAGAAGATTAAAAAGAAAAATAAAAGACAGTAAGAAAGTCTCTTGCAAGAGACTACTTGCTGCTCCAGCAGGACACTTGACCCTTCTCTTCTATATGCTGCAATAACTCTGAGACTGCATGAGCTGAGGCAAAAATAACCCAGGTTAGCTCTCCACCTCCAATGCAGGGTGGCTGTCTCCATCCAGTCTTTCCTCCACTTGGCACTGCAGCAGCTGGAAAGTAACTGACATGCCTCTGGCTGCTTTGTAACATCCAACCACAGCCTACAAGTTCATTAAATTCAATGTCCTCAGCCCCATTCATTCCCTAGAACTAGCCAGAAGAAAGCTGCTACCAGTCGATGAGTAGATCCATTACCTCCAGAAAGAGAAAGGCTGAATTTAAAAGTGTTAGCGTGAACTTTGGGCAATGCTATGAGAAAGAATTACTCTTCTTAGACTCCCCAAGAGCTGCTGAGGAAGAAGAATGAGGTCTTTGAAATGTTTGTTTTAGAACTTAAAATTAAACTCATTACTTGGTCACTCAGCTGTTACTTTGTTTAGTCTAGGATATCCTCTCAAATGAAGATTAAAACCAAGCACAACTTGTCACAGGGATTGATTTGAAATAATATAATACCTAACTTGATTTCACATTAACCTTAATAGTTATTTTAAAAATACAGGCACTGGTTTTCTTAAATAAGAAACATTTCAAAAAAATTGAAAATAATCTCTGAGTACATACACACTGATTTGTTTGTTTTCATTCATCCCATATCCATGTATTGAACACTTACAGCAGCCTCACATCACTAAGTCAAGAATAGTGTGGTATGGAGAATCTTTCTATTCAAAGTGTGGCTCCAAACTAAAATATGGACATCAGCAGAGAGTTTGTTTAAAATGCAGAATCTGAACTTGTATTTACCAAAATTCACAGGTGATATATATGCATGTTAATGTTCATAAAGCACCAATGTAGAGCAGCAGTCTCTAGTTTTTTTTTAAGCTTGTATCCCTATCCATTTTCTAAAAGTAATATTCTCCAATACACGAGTATATATTTACAAATGACACATGTACTACTATAACAAAGCACATTGTGTATATTATAAAGATTGCATAAAAATAAAAATAAAAATATTAAGTTAAAAATAGATATTCTAGTAATCTCTTTGCCATTGTCTCAATGGATTGTCTTGAGCACACACCCATTTGCAGATCTCTGGTTATGAGGTCAGTGCACTTGGACTTAAGATATGAAAACTTGGGTTTGACTCCTGGGTTTATCACTTCTTAGCTCTAGTTCTCATGAGGACTTGGGATAATCCACAGTACAACTCTAGTTGCACAGCATTTGGGATTACTGCAGGAATAGGTGAGAGAGAAGGGAAGCTAGCTGGAAGAGGAGTCATGGTTAAGAAGAGGCTGATAATCATAAATCAAGTCCCAGCAAGAGAAAGGCATCCCTAGTTTGGTTATAAGTAGGTTTACAATCTAAAGGCAGTCCACATCTTCAGAGGTTGTGAGTAGTAGTGGGTGGTGTTGAAAGGCAGGTATTGACTGGGATACTAAACAGGAAATAGAAAACTAGTGAGAAATAGAAGCAGGTGCCTCATGGGAAGAATGGAAAAAGTGAAAGTTTGAAGACTAGTAGAACTGAGTTTAAATACTAGGTCCGTCCTTTATGATCTTGGCACGTTATTTAAACTCTCAGAGTCTCTACGTCTCTACTTATTATCAAGGCTAGTAAGAGGCTACCTTGGACTGTAGAGAAGTTTCAATAACCTCAAGTCACTCCAAAGAGACCCACGTTGGCTTGAGGTCTTCCATGAGAAAATAGACAGAAATGACAAACCATTCTTAATGAGAACAACCTATTTTTTCCCAAACCATCCCAAATATGATGGTTAATTTTATATGTCAACTTGCCTAGGCCATAAGGTGCCCAGATATTTGGTCAAATATTATTCTGGGTATTTCTGTGAAGTTAACTAGCTAGATTGTGAAGTTAACTAGCTAGATTGAGTTAAGCAGATTACACTCCCCAGTAGGGGTGGCCCTATCCAATTAGCTAAAGGCCTGAATAGAATAAAAAGGCTGACTCTCCCATTAATAAGAAGTAATTATTCCTGCCTGACTTTGAACTGGGATATTCACTTTTCTCTGACTTTGGACTCAAACTGAAACATCCCTTCTTCTTGAGTCCCAAGCCAGCTGACCTTAGAGACAGAACAACACTATCAGGTCTACTGGCTCTCCAGCTCCAGATCATGGAACTTGTCAGCCATCATAATTACACAGGGCAATTCTTTACAATAAATTTATATTTACATGTGTATACACACACACACGCACACACACGAGACATATGTATATATAACACATGTATATATAAACTATAATTATTATATATTAAATATGTATATAAATATATAACTAAATAAATAGGGTATTTTTGTTTTTGTTAACTCAGGGCACAGGGTCGTTTCCCAAGAAAGCAGAATGGAAAGGCAGTCCCTCCCTGGTTAGGATTAAGACCTCTGACTTACAAGGTGTTAGAAACCCATTCTCATGGTCTTGGTGCCCCCTGCTTTCACCTGGTGATCATGAATCCAACTATTATGTGGCCACTTAATGATTAATAATCTACTTTGCACTCCTGTCCCCACAACCTCTTAGAAACTGTAGAGTGGAGTAGATAAGAGTGCCCATTTGGAGACAGACAGATGTGGGCTTGAGTGCTTGAAAATGCTTAACACACAGCGCCCAAAGATGGGTTGCACTTTTTCAGAGTCATAAATGAACTTGGCAGGTCCCAGCTAGAGCTGACCAGAGTTAGTGCCTTCTGGTACCACATTCCTGAGAGAACAGAGCAGTTCCAAGTTGTTGAGATACTAGGACAGGAGGAGGGCAGAGAGAAAAGGCTTGATGGGAAGGAGAAGATGTAGGGTTGGGCTTAGATGTGTGAAATTGCAAGTGTATAGGGTCCTTGAAATGTTCAAGACATCAAACAGCTCCCCATGTTCTTTAATCCCTTAGAAGCAGAGTATCAGACCATTTCCAAATTCCCTCAGTTAATCAAGCAAAAGTGATGGTCCTCCTGCTCAGTGGTTTTTCACTAGCTCTGACAGAGAGTCGCCCAACCCTCTTCTTTCTTTCATCTCCTGGGTATTCACAGCATTCACATGGGCAGGAGCTGACAATGAGGATGTGCCACTTTAATTCTCAGAGAAGCAATACAACACTGGTGGATTGCACTAGATTCTGATCTCAGTCAGATACTCCTTTGACTTGTAGCCCCACCACTTACTAACTGTGTGATCTTGTCAAAATAATTAACCTGTCTGAGCCTCAGGTTTTATTCTATACAGTGGAGATCATTATAATAGTTAATCTTCATGGATAGCTTCCTATGTGCCAGGTACAGTGTTATTTGCTTTATGTGAATTAGCTCCCTTTATTCTTCTGGCAATTCTGAGTTCTGTACTACAACAACTCTCCCATTTTATGGATTGGGAAATTGAAGCTAAGAGAAGTTTAAAAATTATTCAAGGTTACATCTACAAAGTGATGAAGTTAAGATTCTTTCTCAGATGGTAAAGCCATGTAAACAAGATGATAGCTAAAAGCACTTAGTGCCTTACAAGTGTAGAATTGGAACTACCATAATGAAAGCCTCAGTTTCCTCTTCGGTGGTTGTGAGGAAGACGGGGCAGGGAAAGTACTTTGTAAACAATAAAGTGCTAAAGCCACGTGAAGGATTCTTGCTAAAACAACATGTTGCATTCTGCATTTCTCCCCTGACCCTGAGAGCTGAGAGGACAGTCCAGGAGAGGTCAGTATGGGGGAGACAGCCAGTGAAGACAAGAAAGCTGATCTAGGCCTTGGAAAAGTGGGTTTGGTTTTATCTCAGCCAATTTTATGTAATCTACCTGTGCATCAGCTTCACAGTGTCATGCAAATTGTTGAAAAGTTTCATTCATTTGCAGAGAAGTTCTATGTTTCCTTGCAACACAAAAGCAAATTGCTGATGAGGTTCTATTAGCACAAAGAGAATCTTTCTGAATTAATGACTGGGTTGAACAGTTCTCAGAATTGGAATTGTTGATGTTCCTTGAATATGACAGAAAGTCTCTAAATGGGGAAAGCAAATGTTAATTAGCTTCATCTATGCCTAGTGAGGAAAGCATGATCATTCTATTTCCAAAACAAGGGGAAGGATGAAAATACAACTTTATTTACAGAACTGAAAAATTACTTTTAAGAGACTAGTTTGCTTTATTTGTGAATCACTTGTTCATTCTTTCATTCATTCAAAGACCATTTACTAAGTACCTTACATGTGCCAAGCTCAGTGGTAGTCTAGTACTCAGTTTCCATTATTCTTGAATTTTGCAGAAATTCCAGTGAGAAGCATTGTGAGAAACAAAATATAAAAGAGTTTTTATCTGTCACAGAACAGGCTTAACTGGCCATTTCCAAGTCATGGTCTGAAAATTACCAATCAAATGCAACACATTAGTATGTTGGGTGAAATGCCTCTACTGCAACAATGCTAGGGGGACACACCTTAGTGCTCACAGGAAATGTGTGTATATGTCACAGCAGATTTGCTGCTGTACTCTCCTATGAAGAGCCACACTAACATAAAATTAGGTGTTTAAATAGCTGTTTTGAAGCAGAAAAGTCCTTTGACTTAAACTTCTAGAATAGAAGATCTATGGGAGATTTTCTACATTTCCAACCTGCTTTCCATTTATAGAGGACAAATCAGAATCTCCTCTTTAAGTTAGTATCTTAAGTCACTTTTAGGAAATGTAGGGTAGATAAGTAACAGTACCACTTTTCTAAGGGCACCTTACTAGTAGAAGCCATTTTGTGCTCTCCAGACATTAGTCTATATGGTTGTTGTTGTTGTTATTATTATTATTATTATTATTATTATTATTATTTTAGCATCATATATCTTGTGCAGTGTATGAAGGCAGTGTCCATTGAAAGAACATTCTGAGCTGAAGTCAGGCTGTGTATCATTTTCACATTTGAAAACAATGCTTCAGAATACAATAAACCTAAGATCAAGTAAATTGTGAGTGGCAGAACATTATATACAGTATATAATGTGTGATGACATTTTGACAAGAACACATAAAATCTCAAAAACTGATACTATTTTTTTTGTGCGTGTACATAAGTCTACAGGACAAGTATGAAGTTTCTACAGCAAACCACAGACAGCGTTACCTTGAGATGAGAGTGGGTTAGCTCACAGATAGGATCTAAATAGTGATGATAATATTTCAGGGTTGGTTTTAGCATTATGTGACAGAAAATCTATTTAATAGTGACTTATTCTTTCATATAAGGGAAGTCCACAGTTGGACAGTACAAGTATGAAGATTTCATAAAGCTAAGAAGAATGGCCATTTTCAGTGTTCTTCTCTTTCACCTTAGGGTGTGACCTCATTCTTGTGCCCAAAATGACTGCTCAAGTGCCAGCCACTACTTCTAAATTCCAAAGTGAATAATGGAGGAATGAAGAAAAAAGAAAAGAAAAGCATACAGACATGTATCAGCTTTCCTTTAAGGCAATTTCACAGATACCATCATATAATATTTTCATCTACTTTATCAGTCTGAATTTTGTCATTTGGTAGATTCTAGTTACAAGAGAGGCTGGGCAATGTTGTTGATATTTTACCTGGTCACCTCTCCAGGTCAAATGAGGGATTTCATTACTAAGTCAAAAAGGGAGGATAAATGTTGGGGTAGGCACCTGAGGTCTAATTGCCTCAGTCATCAAAGGTCTTTGACCTAATCTGTAATATTTTAATGTTTTACAAGAGCATAATTTACCCATTACTTGTGTAACTAAAAATCATTTCACAGTTAAAAAAAAAAAGAGGGGGTAATTCCCTTATTTTGAGATACTACTAACCTGAAAATGTTTATCACCCCTTCACAATGTGTCTAATTGACCAAGACTAAGTTTTGCACAGGAGAAAAATCAAGTATTCTTTTTTTAAAAAAATGAACACATAATGTATTATTTGCCCCAGGGGTACAGGTCTGTGAATTGTCAGGCTTACATATTTCACAGCACTCACCATAGCACATACCCTCCCCAAGGTCCATAATCCAGCCACCCTATCCCCCCCTATCTCCCAGGAACCCTCATATTGTTTTGTGAGATTAAGAGTCTCTTATGGTTTGTCTCCCTCCTGATCCCATCTTGTTTCATTTTTTTCTTCCCTACCCCCCAAAACCCTTCTGCCCTGCCTCTCAAATTCCTCATAGCAGAGAGATGATATGATAATTGTCTTTCTCTGATTGACTTATTTTGCTCAGCATAATACCCTCAAGTTCCATCCATATTATTGCAAATGGCAAGATTTCATTTCTTTTGATGGCTGCATAGTATTTCATTGTATATATATACACCACATCTTCTTCATTCATTCATCTGTTTGATGGAAATCTAGGTTTCTTTCCATAGTTTGGCTATTGTGGACATTGCTGCTATAAACATTCATGTTCCAGAGGAATGTTGAAAAAGAAAAACCAAAGTTGGTGGCATTACAATTCCAGACTTCAGGCTTTATTATAAAGCTATAATCATCAAGACCATATGGTACAGGCACAAAAAACAGACATATAGATCAATGGAACAGAAGAAAGAGCCCAGAAATAGATCCTCAACTCTATGGTCAACTAATCTTTGACAAAGCAAGAAAGAATGTCCAATGGAAAAAAGACAGTCTCTTCAACAAATGATGTTGGGAAATCTGGACAGCCACATGCAGAAGAATGAAACTGGACCGTTTCCTTACACCACACATAAAAATAGACTCAAAATGAATGAAAGACCTCAATGTGGGACAGGAATCCATCAAAATCCTTGAGGAGAACACAGGCAGCAACCTCTTCAACATCAGCCATAGCAACTTTTTCCTAGGAACGTCACCAAAGGCAAGGGAAGCAAGGGCAAAAATGAACCATTGGGACCTCATCAATATCAAAAGCTTTTGCACAGCAAAGGAAACAGTCAACAAAAACAAAAGACAACTGGCAGAATGGGAGAAGATATGTCACAAATGACATATCAGATTAAGGGCTAGTATCCAAAATCTATAAAGAACTTTCCAACTCAACACCCAAAGAACAAATAATCCAATCAAGAAATGGGAAGATGACATGAACAGCCATTTCTGCAAAGAAGACATTCAGATGGTCAACAGACCCATGAAAAAGTGCTCAATATCACGTGGCATCAGGGAAATACAAATCAAAACCACAATGAGATGCCATCTCACATCAGTCAGAATGACTAAAATTAGTAAGTCGGGAAATGACAGATGTTGGTGAGGATGGGGAGATAGGGGAAATCAAGTATTTTTCTTGAATCCTCTGTGATTAGGTGGAGTGAGAGAAGTCTTGGAGACTTAAATGGAGATTAGCTTTGGGGCTCAGGATTATAAACTCCCGAGTTGCACTTCACTTTGACAACCTGATCACATTCTATTCTTCCCTATCTTGTGTGTTTTTTTCAAACTGTAGTCAAATACACATAAAAGTTTCCATCTTAATCATTTTTAAAGTATACTGTTCCATAGTACTAAGTACATTCACATTGTGTGCAGCCCTGATTTTTAGAACTCTTTTCATCTTGCAAATCTGAAACTCTATACCCATTAAAGAACTACTTCTTATTGCTCCCTTCCCTCAGCCTCTGGAAACTACCATTTTACTTTCTTTCTTCAGGATTTTGACTACTCTAGATACCTTATAGAAGTAGAATCACACAGCATTTCTTTTTGTGACTGGCTTATCACACTTAGCATATTGTCCTCAAGGTTCATTCATTTTGTAGCATGTGTCAGAATTCCTTTTTTAAGGCTAATATTTCATTGTATGTATATCCCATTTTTGTTTATCCATTCATCCATCAATGGACTCTGCAAATATCTCTTTGAGATACTGCTTTCAGTTCTTTTGGATATATACCCAGAAGTGGAATTGGAAGATCATATGGTAATTCTGCTTTTAATTTTTTTTAGGAACTTCCATACTGTTTTCCATAGTGACTACACCATTTTACATTCCCACCAACAGTGCACAGGGACCCAATTTCTCTACATCCTTGTAAAACTTCTTTTCTTTCTTTATTTTAAAATCTTTTGACTATTTCTTAATCATGTTTTTTTTCTTTTTCTTTTTTTAAAAAGATTTTATTTATTTATTTGAGAAAGAGTGAGAGAGCATGAGCAGGGGGAGGAGCAGAGAGAGAAGCAGCCTTCCAGTCAAGCAGGAAGTCTGACATGGGCTTTGATCCCAGGGCTTTGAGGACCTGAGTCGTAGGAAGAGGCCTAAGTGACTGAGACACCCAGGCGCCCCTATGTTGATTTTTTCCTATTGAGTTATGAGTTCTTTATATATTCAGGATATTAATTCTTTTTCAAGTACACAGTTTACAGATATTTTGCCCCATTCTGTGGCTGCCTTTTTACCCTGTTGACTGTGTCCTTTGATAACTCTGTCTGTTGTTTTGCTACCATGACTGACCTCACCCTAAGATGGCTCTTTTTTGCTTTCTACTGATTCTTACTTCAGTTTTAAAACAATGAACTCAGGCTTCTATAATAATGCCCCAGATTTCCCATCTGATTTCAGTCTTGGATCCCCCCCTTTCTTATCTTTTAATGAAGACCTTAAAACTAACTTAGGAGCGTGTTTTGTCTTTAAATTCTCCATGCTTTTAGTTACTGCAATTAATTTTAAAAGATTAAAAATGTGTCATTACTGGTAAATTATTATGTGTATTTTACCAACACAAAAACGTATAGCTGAAAAGATGTCTTACGTACACCCTATTATATAAAAGAACTGTATTACATTTGTAAAAAAAATCTGTAGAAAGTTGAAGCCATAAAATTTATCATCATTCTGTTCATTCTGAGATGATATTTGACTTTTTAACTTTTAAAAGACACATAAAATAAAGCAAATAAAATGACATTCAAGAGCCATGTAATCTAGGGAAGGAAGGAATCACATCAGAAATCTAGATTAGGATTTTTGCAACATAAGAATATGAAGACCTGTCAAGAGTCTGAGGTTTTTAACCTACTTGGCAGGATAATAATTAGCCTGCCACAGTTTCATGTATGTTGGGGGAACTCATGAAACCCCTCAGTCAGAGAAAAGTACTCTCACTCACAGGATTTGTAGTAGCCAAGTTATCTACATTTTCCTGCACTAGTCCTTGAGCCTCAGCTGCCACAATGTTGTGCAAAGAAAGCCTGGTGATACCTGCACAGACAATGGGTTACATGGCAGGACAGGAACTCTGGGCTCAGAGAACCCAAATCTTTTATAATGGGCAAAAGTCTGCCTGTACTTTGCTCCAGAGGGAAGAAAGATGTCTATCTTTCAAGGGTGTTCAGTATAAAAACATCCTTAAAAAAATAACCTAGAACAATGAGTAGTTATTGCTTCACCGGAATGAAAGACATGCAGAAACTTGAGAAAGCCATGGAATTGTCTTCTAATGATGAGCCTTACCTTTTATTTTGTTTGTCAGAGCTTCCTAGCTACCAAGGCCAAGAGGTTCATGTTCCTACAAATAAATACACAGCTCTCCTTAAAAATAGAGTGTGGCAGTTAACTGATATAAGCTTTTATTCTAGCCTGAAGTTATAAGGTAAAACAGGCATTTGGAATCTTACCTAGAACATAAATGAAACAACATAATAGTGTATCCAGAGTTTTACACAATATGGAGAATTTTTTTCATGCAGCCATTTCTTACACAGGTGTGAGAAAAAACAAGGAAAAATTAAATCAAATCTCTGTTAAGATATCTTTATGGTGACATTCTATGCATTTCAACATTTTTAAATGCCTATATTTCCAACATAGTAATATTTATCAGTATGTACGAATAGCCAAAGGTTAGTCCAGTGCAAATCACAGACAAGAGAACATAGTCAACTCTTTTTTGTTTGTTTAATATTTGTGGACTTCAGATGTTTGGATTTGTCCCTAATTTTGATAAACAGAGACATACCTTATTCAAAATATTAAAAGTAAACATTGACCATTTATTCTATTCTAGGAATAGCACTATTTACTGCATATATGTGATGAATAATATGCAACACTCACATTTAAGAAACAATCCTAAACATCTCAAATACCTTGTGTGTCTTCCACTCATTATCTTTCCTGTCACCAATCCATGGGGATGGCTTACTTCTGTACAAGGGAGGCGAAGCTCAGCTTGTTCATATGCCAGCAGTAGAAAAACAAATGGAGTCTTTCCAACTCGTATTGAATTTCATCATTATCACCTCCTAAGCTTCCTTACTTTAAAGCTGTACTGCCCTATATGGTGGTAACAGATAAAAGTTAATTTTGATTAACTAAAATTAAAGAAAATATATTAAATTAGTTCTTCAGTCACACTCACCATATGTTTTTATTGTTTTGTTTTGGTTTTGCATTTCCAACATGTTTCAAAGGCTCAGTAGCTATATGGGGCTAGTGGCTAAGGGGTTGAATGATGCAGACAGAATAATTCCATGACTGCAGAATGTTCTATTAAGCAGAACTGTTGGAGAGTATGACTTTGCTTGATAAGGTGTAGTCATTGGTTATAAACTAGATACTCTTCAGAAATGGCAGTCTTCACAATTTTCCGTAGCAACAGATTATTCAATATGTCAGTCTGCAGCCCAAATTTTACTTACATGCAGACATACAAATATATGTACAGATACATATACAGATATAGATATTGATATTTATTCTACACAGATACCCAACTCCTCACATTCATTCTAAGGAGGAAAAGATCAGTCAGTCTGTATCAGCGGAATTTTACGTCTGAGTAAGAGATGGTTTCAGTAATTCTTTGTAGCTTTTTCCCCATGATTGAAATTTTCCTGACTGCTATAGTCTCAATGCGGATTTTGTTGGAGAGTATAACATCTGTAATTACTGTATTAGCTCACAGAAGGGTATGTGCTTTTGTAAGTGTCATTTGATATTTGCATTTAAATTCCTCCTAGTGTTAATGCATCACAGAGATTTTTGCATTATTTCTGGGTTGTTTCTTTTCTTTTTTTTTTTTTAAAGATTTTATTTATTTATTTGACAGAGAGAGATCACAAGTAGGCATAGAGGCAGGCAGAGAGAGAGAGAGAGAGAGGAGTAAGCAGGCTCCCTGCTGAGCAGAGAGCCTGATGCGGGACTCGATCCCAGGACCCTGAGATCATGACCTGAGCTGAAGGCAGCGGCTTAACACACTGAGCCACCCAGGTGCCCTTCTGGGTTGTTTCTTTTGTTAATTTTGATTATCCCTGCAGCAGGCATTTTAGGAATTAGTGGAAAAGTTAGACTTTTTGTTTTATAATGCCATTGACACTCAATAAGCTTAATAAAGAAATGAGAACTCAAGAATTACGTGAGGAGATTTTTAATCTCTGGTTTACTGTTTCTTTGAATTAATTATTGGAGAAATAGAATGGGGTCCCAAAAATCTGATCCTCAGAGTTCAAGGGAGGGCAAGAATGAAGACAAATGTAGGCAGACATAGTAAACTGCAATACAAGTTGATTAAATATCATAACAAATACATCTTACCATGCAATCTCTTTTGAATTTCACATTTAGTTTTTATAGTTTCTATGAATGATGTCACTGGGATGGCTAATTTCCCCAGACTTAGAAGTGAAAGCATGTGGGGTACCTGAAGTTTCACTTACATGCGGAATCTTCCTTATATTTGTGTATCATCTATTTTGGCATTTGGCACAATTTCTTACTAGTATCTTCAGTGACCATGTGTTTATTTCCATGAATGGAGTTGTTCATCTTACAAATCTTATCTGACTTTAAGTATTTTTAATCCTATTTTTGATTTTTTGAGGAACCTCCATAGTGTTTTCCACAGTGGCTACACCAGTTTATATTCCCACTCACAGTGCTGGGGTGTTCCCTTTTCTCCACATCCTCACCAACACTTGTTATTTTTTGTCTTTTTTGGGAATTAGTCGGAGTCATTCCAACAATTCTGAGGTGATATCTCATTGTGGTTTTGATATGTATTTTTCTAATGATGAGTGATGTTGAGCATCTTTTCATGTGGCTGTTGGCCATCTGGATATCTTCTTTGAAGAAATGTCTGTTCATGTTTTCTGACCATTGTTTAACTGGGTTATTTGTTTGTTTTTGTTTTCGTTTTGTTTTTGTCTTAAGTTGTAGAAGTTTTCTTACACATTTTGGATACTAACCCTTTATTGGATGTGTCATTTGCAAACACCTTCTCCTATTCGGTATGTTGTCCTTTAGTCTTGTTGGTTGTTTCTCTTGCTGCACAGAAGGTCTTTATTTTACTGTAGCTCTGATAGTTTATTTTTGCATTTGTTTCCCTTGCCTCAGGAGATATATCCAGCAAAATGTTACTACAGTCATTGTAAAAGAAATTACTGCCTGTGCCCTCTTCTAGGTTTTTTATGGTTTCAGGTCTCATGTTAAACCTTAATCTATTTTGAGTTTATTATTGTGTATAGTATGAGAAAGTCAACTAGTTTCATTCTTTTCCATGTAGCTGTCCACTTTTCCCAAAACTACTTGTTGAAGAGACTCTTTTCCCACATTGCATATTCTTGGCTCCTTAGTCAAGGATTAATTGACCATATAAATATAGGTCTATTTCTGGGCTCTCTATTCTGTTCTGTCAATCTATGTGTCCATTTCTGTGCCAATACCATACTGTTTTGATGACTACAGCTTTGCAGTACATCTTGATATCTGGGATGTGATACCTCCAGCTTTTTTTCTTCTTTTTCAAGATTGTTTTGTTTCTTCTTTTTAAGATTGTTTTGGTGGTTCTATATGTATTTTAAGATTATTTGTTCTAGTTCTATGAAAAATGCTGTTGGTATTTTGACATGGATTGAGTTAAATTTGTAGATTGCTTTGGGCACTAGGGGCATTTTAACAATATTTGTTCTTCCAATTCATCTGCATGGAATATCTTTCCATTTATACTCATGTCATCTTCAGTTTCTTTCATCAGTATTTTAGTTTTTAAAGTACAGGTCTTTTCCTCCTTAGGTAAATGTATTCCTAGGTATTTTATTATTTTGGTGGAATCATAAATGGGATTTTTTTCTTAATTGCCCTTCTGTTATCCCATTTTTAGTTAGTAACAGATTTCTGTATATTGATTTTGTATCCTGCAACCTTACAGAATTCATTTATCAGTTCTAGTAACTTTTTGGTGGAGTCTTTAGGGTTTTCTATAAATAGTATAATGTCATCTGCACATAGTGAACATTTTACTCTTCCTTACCATTTTGGATACCTATTATTCTTTTTTCTTGACTGACTGCTGTAGCTAGGGCTTCCAGTACTATGTCAATTAAAAGTTATGAGCATACACAGCCCCGTGTTTTTCCTGATCTTAGGGGAAAAGCTCTCAATGTTTCACCATTGAGTGTGATGGTAGCTGTGGGTTTTTCCTATATGGTCTTTATTATGTTGGGGGATATTCCTGCTACATCAGCTTTATTAAGGGTTTTTATCATGAATGGATTTTGTACTTTGTCAAATACTTTTTCTGCAACTATTGAAATGATCATATGGTTTTTATCCTTTCTCTTGTTTATGTAATGTATCATGCTGATTTGTGAATACTGAACCACACTTGCAGCCCAGGAATAAATCCCATTCAATTATACAAATGATTTTTAAAAATCTATTACTGGATTCAGTTTGCTAATATTTTGTTGAGGATTTTTGCATCTATGTTCATCAGGGAGAGATATTGACCTGGAGTTCTTTTTGTTGCAGTGTCTTTATCTCATTTTATAATCAGGGCAATGCTGGCTCACAGAATGAATTTGGAAACTTTTCTTCCTCTTCTATTTTGTGGAAGAGTTTGAAAAGAATAGGTATTAACTCTTCTTTTAAATGTTTGGTAGAATTCACCTGTGAAGCCACTTAGTCCTGAACTTTTGTCTGTTGCAATATTTTTTGATTATGATTTAATTTTATTGCTGGTAATTGGTCTGTTCAAATTTTCTATTTCTTCTTGATTTGGTTTTGGGAACTCTTCTGTTTCTAGATATTTATCCATTTCTTCTAGGTTGTCTAATTTGTTGGCATACAACTTTTCATAATATTTTCTTATAATCTTTTTTTATTTCTGCAGTGTTGGTTGCTATTTCTCCTCTTTCATTTCTGATTTTGTTTACTTGGTCCTCTCTCTTCTGATGAATCTGGCTAAAGGTTTATCAGTTTTGTTGATCTTTTCAAAAAACTAACTCCTGGTTTCATTGATCTTAACTGTTGTATTTTTTTTAGTTTCTATTTCATTTAATCCTGCTCTAATCTTTATTATTTCCTTATTTTTATTGTTTTGGGGTTTACCATATAATTCAGTAGTTCCACTACTGGGTATTTACCCAAAGAATATAAAACACTAATTTAAAAAGATGAATTCACCTCTATGTTTATTGCAGCATTATTTACAATAGCCAAATTATAGAAGCAGATCCACTGTCCATTGATAGATGAATAAGTAAAGATGTGGTATATAAGTATAATGGAATATTACTCAGTCAAAAAAAGGAATGAAATCTTGCCCTTTGCAACAACATGGATGGATCTAGAACATAATGCTAAGTGAAGTAAATCAGTTAAAGAAAGACAAATACCACATGATTTCATTCATATGTGGAATTTAAGAAACAAAACAAACAAAGAAAAAAGAAAGAGACAAACCAAAAAAAGACTCTTAACTATAGAGAACAAACTGATGGTTACCAGAAGAGAGGTGGGAGGGATGGGTAAAATAGGTGAAAGGAATTAAGAGTGCACTTATCATAATGAGCACTAAGTAATGTATAGAATTGGGGAATCACGATATTATATACCCGAAACTAATACAAAACTGTATGTTAACTACATTGGAATTAAAATTTAAAAATAATAAAAATCAGTAAAAAAGTATTTTAAGATTATATGGATGAACTTGTTTGTTTTTTTTCATAGAAAGGATCTTGCACAGTAATCCTTTGACCAGCTTTGGCACTTCTGTTCTTTGTGAAACCTCCCTGGGGCTCTTAGTCAGGGACTCATTAGCACATTCACTATCATACACCCTTAAAATTAATAATTCAAGGTGATCTTACAGAATGCCTTAAAATTTTATAACTTCTAACTGGACTTCCTTTAAAAAGCTTATAAATTTTTAAAATTGTAATTCAAAACAAAATCAAAGAACACAGATAAAAAATTTTATCTGTTTAAAATGAATGTTCATAGTCTCTTTCCCCAATTCGTGCAAAGATATGCACTACCAATATCAGGGTTAGATCTTTTTTCTATAAATATAGATATATTCTATAAACATATATTTATGTATATATGCATTATATATTATATTTGTATTATACTAATATTTGTAGAAAAGTTATATTTATATATTTAAAGATATATATAAAATATATGCATATTTATATACCCTCTTTGTAAAAATACATATATATTTATACATGTATATATACACACACACATATATATATACACACATGTTTTTCACAAATCAAGGATCATATATTATATGTATTTTATTTTACTTTATTTTATTTTTAAAGATTTATTTACTTATTTTAGAGAAAGAAAGAGTGTGCAGCAGGAGGAGCAGAGGAGAAGAAGAGGTAAAGAATCTCCAGCAGACTCCCTGCTGAGCATGGAGCCTGATGTAGGGCTCAATCTTATGACCCTGAGATCATGACCTGAGCTGAAACCAAGAGTTGGACACTTAGACCGACCCACCCAGGTGTCCCAATATACATTACTTTATAAGATGAATTTTTTTACTCTACTATTTATCCTGAATGTATTTCCTGTCCTATAACAACTTAAGAAATTAGGCTGTCCTAGAATATCATTTGTACTATTTGCAAAGAAGTCCACTGTTTGCAAATATCATAATTTAATTTGATACTACTACTCCCATCATTGGATAATTTTGGTTGTCTCTAACATAGTGGTTTTATCACAAATGACCTTTTGATTTGCTTACTCTAGTACTTTCTATATTAGGAAAGAAATTTTTGAAAATTATTAGAAATAGCCAAATTTTAGTATTCTTTGATTCTTACATTACAGACCCCCTTAATTATGCTCATCCTAAACAATAATCCATAACTCATTTGAGTAGACCCTTGTGGAATCACCTGTTCACTCAGTATTCAACTCAACTTTTTGCCTGCATGCCAATGCCTCTTTTCTTTTCTACACTCCCTCTTGCTCTCATCCTCTACCTTCCTAAAAAATCTACTCCTATGAATCTCATTAATAAAAAAGCACATTTAATGAATAATTACCTAATTTTTTCTTCCTGAGGTTATTTGCATTTTAACAGGGATCAGACCCTTATATTAATATGATGACACTCTACTGGAGGAATTGTAGGCATCTGCCAAAAGGCTGGGAAACAACCCTTATAAACAAATCATATAATGTATTGCTTATTCTTCTGATTTTAAGATTTCGAGAGCAAATGTTAGCTACTTTCTATTTATTTGTTAGTTAAGTTTTAAATAGTTTTCTTATGTGGGTCGAGGTGGCAAACTAGAGAGTTAACATCTTAGGCAAAAATTATATGATGTTGTAATGCTGGAATGTCT
Organism: Mustela putorius furo; assembly: GCF_011764305.1. Taxonomy (NCBI): domain Eukaryota; kingdom Metazoa; phylum Chordata; class Mammalia; order Carnivora; family Mustelidae; genus Mustela; species Mustela putorius. The sequence goes on from NW_025421254.1 coordinate 37,897, forward strand.
ATTATGGTGCCAATAATAGAACAGATACATAATAAATATCTGTTGTTTAATTGATCAATTAATTGTACTTCAGGCTATGCTCAACCATCTCTAGATTGTTGACTTTATTTACTTTTGCTGTCAATCTTGCAATTCCATTACAGATCACATGCAGGAGATGCCCTTGAGCTAAGTTAATGGTTCCTTCATGTACAGGAGAAAGCATGGTCTTACAAAATCAGGAAAATTTGTATTGGGTCCAAATAGAGGAAACGAGAAATCGTGGTAAACAGGAAAAACTTCATTTCCATTGTGCAAAAAAAAAAAAAAAAAAAAGATGAATGAAATAAGACCCTACCAACAGTCCAATACAAAGCCCATCATTTAAGTGACTTATTAGTATAAATATAATGATAGAATAATATACATAGTAAAATGGAACCAGAATCGGCTTGAAGAGGTCAGTTAAATCCTCACACAAGGGACACTGCTTGATCATGGTATTGAAGGATAAATGAATTTGCTAGTTATCTGGGAAGAGAGAAGGAATACAATGTGCAAAAGGGTAAAAGAATTTATCAAGTTCAACTAACTGCAGATATTATGATCTTCGAGTACAAAGTGTCAGGCACAGAGTAGCAGAGGATCATATTGGAGATGTGAGCCTGGCATTATCACACAGATTCTGTGTGCTGTGTTAAGGAGCTGGGGTTCAATTCTCTAGTCCAGTGCTTCATCATCTTAGCTACATGTCAGTAATGTGCAGGGAGATTCTAGAAATTCAGATGTCCACCCCCACCTATATACGTTTGAGGGTGGGAAGCAGAGATGTTAGTTCAACCTTGGATGTGGCAAGCTGGGGATACCTATGAGGCAATAAATATGGAGATGAAGAAATCTCATGAGTGGTTGGATATATGTCTGGAGCTTTGCAGAAGTCTATGAGATCTGAATTTCTGTGGGTACAGAGAATGCATGGTTCATTAGCCCAAGTATAGGTAAAGCTATACTTGAGCCCCATTATAACAAAATATTAGTTCTGTGATCTTGGGAAATTTCCTGCTTCTTTGAGCCTCTGTTTCCTAATTTGGAAAGGAAGATGTTCAGGAACCAAATAAGATCATAAATAAGAGAATGCTTTGTAAAGTTTTATGCGGCCATTTAGCCTTATTATTATCTTTAACCACTCATATGTATATGTACGCAGAAGAAAATATAAGACCAGTATCAAGTGATCTGTCTTCAAGTTTCATTTGTCATTTTCTACCCAGGTGACCTTGATGCTTGATATCACTCCTTACATTCATAAATGAAAGCTGAACAAGATCAGTGGTTTTGAAACTTTGCTCAATGGAGCATTAGCATTTTTCAGCAAGATATCTCAGGGCTCCCAAGAGATGGAAGAGTAGCACAAGAGGAAACTGTAGTAGTCTTACTTTTAGTTGGCTTATTATATATTGGACTTTTTTTGTAAAGTTCTTTAAAAGAAAATGTTCTGAAGCTAAAAACAAAAGGTCTGAAAACTTCTGATTTAGGTACTCTCAAAAAAACCTCCTTTCTGGAACATCCTATGGTTCTACAGTTTTCTAAATGATCTGCTGTCTCCAAATCTGGGCTCTCAACACAATGTTGTTTGAATGAATATTTATGACAAGGCTCCCAAAGCTATGAGATGATTTTCTAAAGTTGTTTCCTGACCATATCCAGAAACCAAATGATATTATACCTATATCTATATTCTGCCACATTATTGAATATTTTATTTGTTATGTTTTATGTAGAAATATTATAGGTCAGGGATGGCAAACATTCATCACACATGCTAACTTTAGTGGTTGTACAGGCTCTGTGATGATCTGATATCTGCTCCTGCATTTGGGTTCCCTGGGAAAGAATGCTTGATTGACTATTAATTTCTACCATAAGCATAGAAAGAAGAACACATACATGTGTATCAATTTTTTTCCATTTCTCTCACAGAAGCAAAAATTTGATTCCAGAGTCACCAGTACAGCTTGATTCCATACATGCTTCCAACTTTCACTTTTGTATATATAGTTCTATGACTGTGGGGAATGCTAATGTCACAGATAAGATCTCTTATGGCACAAGGGAATTCTGTTCTAGCATTAAAAAAAAAAAGAAGTTGTGTTAATTAAATGTAAGGGAACTTCCTTGACCTGATAAATGGTATCACCTTGGGGGTGAAAGGCTTATCTCTAAGGTCAAGAAGAAGGTAAGGATGTCTGATCTCATCACTTGCATTCAACAGTGTATTGGAAGTTTTTGCTAGCCTGAGAAAGCAAAATAAAGTTTCTGACAAAAGCCTTTTATCCAGAATATGTAATGAATTCTTACAACTCAATAATAAGAACATAATCCAATTAAACATTGGGCAAAAGATCACAGCAGACATTTTGTTAAAGAAGATATATAGATGGCAAATAAGCACAAGAAAATATGCTCAATATCACTGAGAAATGCAAATAAAAACTGCAACGACATACCCCTATACATCAACTAGGATGGCTAAAATAAAAAAAGATTGGTTATACAAAATATTGGTGAAGACATGGAGCTACTGGAACTCTCATATGCTGTTGGTGGGAAAGGTATAACAACAGTGGGAGACAGTTTGACAGTTTCTTAAAAAGTTAAACACATACCTATCATTTGACTCAAATATATCACCCAGTCCTAGGTATTTACCCAAGAAAAACAAAAGCAAGGTTGACTCAAAGACTTGTATACAGTGCTCATGGCTACTTTATTTTTAACAGCCCAAAACTGGAAAAAACCCCAAATGTCTACCATCACCACTTGACACTATGTAAATGAATAATAAATTGTAGTACATTCACAGAATGAAATACTTCTCAGTAATAAAAGGGTACAAAAATGATATATGCAAAACCAGAGATAAATCTCAAAATAATTTCTTGAGGTGAAAGAAGACAAAATATGGATACTATGTAATTATTCATAAGAATTCTAGAGAATGCAAATTAAACTGTAATAATAGATCAGTTGTTGCCTTGGAACAAAAGGGGTGGGGGGATGGCAAGGAGCAAAGAACAACAGCCGGAAAGGATTAAAAAAATACATGAAAAATTTTGGGGGGATTTAATGGATTTTGATGGGTATGTTCATTGTTTATATTGTGGTGATGGCTTTATTAGTCTATACATATATAAAAACTAATCAAAATATTACCTTAATATATATGCAGTTTGCTGTATGTCAATTAGTTCTCAGTAAAGTTGTAACACAAATTAATTACCCATCGCTCTTGGTGACCATATTAATCTTCTACTTTTATTTCATTAGAAAGAAGCCCATAACTTGCTATGGAACTTGAGCAAGTTACTAACATCACTGGGATTCAATTTTCTTAATTTGAAGAAAGAGTTGACTTCTACCATGACAAAAAATATTTTTCATCATCTCTAGTCTATGATAGGTAAGGCACACTCGGGAAGATGGAGGAAATCCTAAACTCTGATACTTATATCTTGATGATGAAAATTTTCCAGGATAAAGTTAAGAGTGGCAGCATTACCTATTTGACACACAGACTATGATTTAGGCTCTTGTACCATTAGCTCCCATGGATTCTTCCAGTGATTCCTCAGTTTGTGAGGCATCTGTAAAAGATTATGTGCCAACTTGGCCAACTCAGTCCCAAGATGAAAATTCAATTGGCAGGAGGGTAAGAGGGGATCTGAGGTCCTTGGGTCATTTGAGATTTCTGTTTAGGCTTCATACATTACTATATATTTTTAGTATTCATGAGATTGACATTGATGTGGGCTGAAAAATCTAAAGGTTTTTAAATTCTGTACCAAAAATCTTTCTCAAAATTTAAAGACAATGTCCTTAGGAATGATAACAATAAAAAGAAATGTGAATAATTTTACTAATATTAGTTTATTCTCCAAATTATAATTTTAAAGCCAAACAAATAAATAATGCTAGCATTCACTGAATGCTTACTTCATTCCAGGCACTGTGCTTAACATTTTGCATGTCATGTTATTTAATCCTCAAAACTCTTTAAGGTTAGTATTCACTGTATTAACAAAGAAAAACAACAACAAAACAAAACCGGAAGCATTACACTGCTGAAATCCATGCCTAGTGTTACGCAGCTAGTGAAACACCAGGCATGAACTAGTCTCACTACAGTATTTACAGATCATGACCTAACCCAAACATGGTTTTTGGATTCTGTTCCATTCCACATCCCAGTGCCAGCACACATATCCACAGAGGACATAAAAATATGTCACAATCAGATGACAAAGAAAACATCTGCATTGATAGTGCCACCTTCCATAAAAGTTTCAAAAACAAAGGAAACAGTCAACAAAACAAAGAGGCAACCCATGGAATGGGAGGAGATATTTGCAAATGACAGTACAGACAAAAGGCTGATATCTAGGATCTATAAAGAACTCCTCAAACTCAACACACACAAAACAGACAATCGTATCAAAAAATGGGCAGAAGATATGAACAGACACTTCTCCAATGAAGACATACAAATGGCTATCAGACACATGAAAAAATGTTCATCATCACTAGCCATCAGGAAGATTCAAATTAAAACCACATTGAGATACCACCTTACACCAGTTAGAATGGCCAAAATTAGCAAGACAGGAAACAACATGTGTTGGAGAGGATGTGGAGAAAGGGGAACCCTCTTACACTGTTGGTGGGAATGCAGGTTGGTGCAGCCACTTTGGAAAACAGTGTGGAGATTCCTCAAGAAATTAAAAATAGAGCTTCCCTATAACCCTGCAATTGCACTCCTGAGTATTTACCCCAAAGATACAGATGTAGTGAAAAGAAGGGCCATCTGTACCCCAATGTTTATAGCAGCAATGGCCACAGTCTCCAAACTGTGGAAAGAACCAAGATGCCCTTCGACGGACGAATGGATAAGGAAGATGTGGTCCTTATACACTATGGAGTATTATGCCTCTATCAGAAAGGATGAATACCCACCTTTTGTAGCAACATGGACGGGACTGGAAGAGATTATACTGAGTGAAATGTCAAGCAGAGAGAGTCAATTATCATATGGTTTCACTTACTTGTGGAGCATAGCAAATAACATGGAGGACATGGGGAGATGGAGAGGAGAAGGGAGCTGAGGGAAATGAGAGACTATGGACCCTAAAAAACAATCTGAGGGTTTTGAAGAGGTGGGGGTGTGGGAGGTTGGGGGAACCAGGTGGTGGGTATTGAGGAGGGCACATATTGCATGGAGAACTGGGTGTGGTGCAAAAACAATGAATACTGTTACGCTGAAAAGAAATTAAAACAATAATCTTTATAGGTCTCATACTTATCATTTATAGGTATATCCCAAATGTCAACCAAATTAATATTGTTTTTTTAAGAACAACATAATATTGACTGAACACTTCTATCCCTTCAGGAAGTGGGAAATCCATGCCCTTTCCCCACCTTCCCACCTTCTGAGAGATGTTTATTAACTGGTGCTTTCATGTAGGTCAGCAGTTCTCATTTTCTCTTCTTGCTGGACTCTTGAGTCTTACTGTTTTCTCATCCCCAGCAATGATTCTTTTTGCTCTGTCTTACACAAAACAGGAAGGGGTAAAGTCTTTTCCTTGATTTCTTCAAAATCATGTCAGTTATTTGTGTAGATGATTTCTCTGAAGTTTTAAGGCAATGGAAGAAGGCACAAAGTCATAGAAAACATTTTAAAACTGAATATTAGATAATCCCTTCCTTAAAATTCCTTCAATTGCCCTAAGAAATTATTCATCGACTAGCTCTCGTCAGGCTCCAATCTCTGCCATATAATTTGGGCACTTCCCTTGTGTGACTAATCCCTCTCTTACTTTTCTCATCCTCATTGAAACTCCTAAATTTGTGATAACTCTTCAAGCTGAACAGTTAGCTAACACTTCCACATATTTCCTTTCAGAGTATAAGCCTTAGTCCTCATCTTCTACACCACAGGCAGTTTCTTTTCAAAAACATTTAGATCCCTAAGAAAAACTCAGATGCCTACCACTAACATACACTTTTTAAAAATCTCATTTCATATTTAATGTACTAATACCATGCTAATTTTGAAGTTACTTGTTTGGTGACCTTAACACAAACCAGAAAGTAAGCATAAATGGCCCCTGGGAAGCCAAAGTTACCATCTCAGGCAATTTACTCATAAAATTAAAATGGTAGGAGAAGTAGCAGGAATGATCAAAATGATAATAAAAACATTTAAAGAGTTTGTCTTAAATGAAAAAAAAAAAAAAAACCCTCAAGAGCCGAAGTTCCTTTAGTAAAAATGCAGAACTTCCATTTTTTTATTTTATTTATTTTCAGCATAACAGTATTCATTATTTTTGCACCACACCCAGTGCTCCATGCAATCCGTGCCCTCTCTAATACCCACCAGAACTTCCATTTTTTAAAAAACAGCTATAGCAAAGAACTATAAGAAAAGGTCCTGGATATGACATGCTCTCAAATATGATAAAACATCAGTGGATTAACCTATCATATGATGAATCTTGGAAAATAGCAATCACGATAAAATAAGATGCACACAAAATAAGTCTGCTGTAGAAAGTAATAGGAAAGAAAAAAGGAAACTAAGACATTACTGTGGATAAAAAGAAAAAAAGCAACCATCATTGGAATATAAGAGCCTAGATTTCTTTTTATAACTAGTAACTAGCAGAGGCAGTATGAAGTTTTAATTCAAATCTTTGAAATTCACTGCTGGGTTTTTTTTTTTTTTTAAGAATTTATTTATTTATTTGTCAGTAAGAGACAGCACAAGCAGGGAGAATAGCAAGTGGAGGGAGAGGGAGCTGACTCCCCACAGAGAGCAGAGAGCTGGATGTGGGGGTTCCATCCATCCTAAGACCCCAGGATCATGATCTGAGCTGAACTGAGTTTAACCAACTGAGCCACCCAGGCACTCCAATATTAGTTTTAAATCCTGCACCACCTTCTAGAAATCAGCAGCTGTATGATGTAAATTTGGGGGGAAAAATCTGGTTGATTTACATATTTGGCCACACATTTTAATAAACATAAACAAACATTAATTATTGACTGCCTACTCTGCATAGCAAAATCTTTAAGAAGAAGATGTCATTGACCTGGGCTTTAAAGTATAAATAACATTTACTATGTTTAGAGACACAGGCATTCCAGGAGGAGGGAGCACACTAGGAAAGGCACAAATGTGCCAATTTTTATTCCATCAGGAGGACACAAGATTACCATAAATGGGTAGAGTATAGCTCCTATAATGAAAAGCCAAGGGGTCACTTCTCCAAATGAACAAGTGATTGAACAATTCATTTAAATTAAAATAAGTACTTCTTAGGAATCCTTATAGAGTAGATAAAAGATGAATTTTCTCTCTCTCTTTCTCTCTCTCTCTCTCTCTTTTTTTTTTTTTTTTTTTTTTTTTTGAGCGTGTTAGAGAGGTTTGCAGAAGAGGATTCAACATGCAGGCCAGTTACTAACAAAGGTATGTACAAAGATATCTAAACAAATTTACAGGTGTGTCTTGTGATATGAGTAATATCATTGTCTAATAAAATATCCAGAACACATTTTTCTTTATGTATTTATATGAATAGTTATTATTTACTCTATGCATGTTATATTACTTATATGTTACTTATCAAGTAAATCCAGATACCTGCATCATCTAGACTTAGTACACAAGGAAATAAATAATAATCCTCAAGTAGTCTAGTGCTCATTCCCACAAAGTATACATGCACCATATCCCTAAAATTTCAGTTGCTCTTTCCATTCTCCTTTAGCTGAAAGACCTTGTTTAGCCAGACTTTAGAGCAAGAAGTGGTCTAGGGAATTTTATTCTTAGCAACTCACCTTAGTGCTCTGTCCATCCCACTTATTTTTAAGTAATATGCTAATGTTTGAATGTTGATGTTTCAAAACAATAGCTTTCTACAAATGATATAGGCACAAGTACACAAAGTATCAGCAACCTGTTATATTTCATGTAGACTCAAGAGTGCTTTACACCAAGTTCTAGTAAGATACAAAATAATTTATTCTGAAAAGTATTATAGTCTACCTTTTGATATTTTAAGAGTGCATTCCTTTCTCTTATGAATTCAAATGCTGTACTCTCTGGGCTTAACCTCTATCTCAAGCTGTCAAGATGATAACCATCTGTTTGATTGGTAATTGTTCTTTTTATTATGTTTGACACACTTTTAATTGTTTATATTGACTTATTCTTCTTAGCAACTGTTTGTGGTGATTAGAATATTTAGTAAATGACTTTCCTGCTTGCCTTTGAGGGGATGGTATAAATCATGTTCAAAATGTATTTTAAAAAATCATTACCAAGGCAGTATAGTGAACTTTGTACATGAAAAAATGTAAAAAGTTTTTTGTAAATTTGCCCTTGCTCCCATATAGAAACTTTAAGAACAGGATTTAAAGTAGATAGTAATCTAAAACACACCCACACAAACAAAATCAACTGAACAAGCAATAGGGAAAGATAAAAAATTTGATGATCAACAAAAATTTCCATAGTGAGCTCAGAAAATTAGTGACCAGTTTGCTGAATTAAAAAAAAACTTGTAAGGCAATTATGTTTTTCCACTTGGATTGTCGCATCTATCACTTTCTTCTTCCCCCCTTTTTTTTCTTATCCAGGAATGGAACAGTAGTGGAAATTCTGCCGAAACTCTTACACATTACAAAAATTGCTCAAACAGCTTTCTAGAAGTTGTAGAATCCGAATTACCATCATATCTCTATAGGTTTTAGATGCATATTTATACAAATTTTATCTAGTTGCCACTTACAGCAAAACCGGACAATTTTCTGTCCTCAACTATACATCTAAGTTTTTTGTACCACAAAAATGTACACCATACCAGGTTCTTTTCTAGAACATTTTCCTGAAACCCAGTGATGTTCTTCCCCTCTCCCCCACCACAACATCCCACTGCTATGGGATGTAACTGTCTCCTTTAATCCCCCAGCACAGCAATGCCAATAGGACTTTTCATGGAGGAAGTACATAGGCAACTCTTGAACAACCAACTCTCCTGCAGATTGACTTTCTCCTCTAGTTTTGCTCCCTGATGCCCAAAGCAGCAACCTGAGCAGACATATCCTACATCATCAGATGAGAGAGATAAATGAACACTTTTAGGGGGTAATATGAAATTTTAAGATTGAAACTGAGGAAGAAGATCAAATCCCTCAATCTTTTTTACAGAACTAAAAAAAATATATTGTGTGTATACTTACCTGATGGCAATCAGTAATGCTCTCTCTGTGCAATGAAATTAATCTCAAGCTGGTGGGAATTATTTCTGACTCAGAACACCAGTTCCTTTCTGTTATTATTCTGCTATAATAGCCCCTTCAGAGATAATAGACACACTTACTTCCTGTAAAAATGGATACATGGTTTTATTTTGTGAAGGGTTGGGCAATTTACATGGTTGGGCTTTCTGGCTTGGGCAAATTTAATCTATTGTGTGGACAGCTGTGGACACTTACTTCCTGTAAAAATGGTTGAATACATGGTTTTATTTTGTGAAGGTTGGGCAAATTTAATCATATTGTGTTTTCATAAAACACAAAACATAAAACAGTTTCATGTGAAACTGAAATTGGGCACAAGTAGAGAATCGCTTTCTCCCCACTTATTTACCCTTTGCATCATAGAGCAGGTGCTGATATCTCAAGATGAGAGGAACTCTACATTTTAAGTCATTTGGGATGTTGAAGTCAGTCCTGAGTGAACAGGAAGGTTGGATGAGTCAACCAGAATTTCAGAATTGGCTGGACTTACTTTGGAGTGAGGACTTGCAGCTGGCAACTGGGCAGTGATTCAGGAGATAGCTACTGCTAAAAGAAAAAAATAAAATAAAGTATGAGACTTACATGCTTATAATCAGCTTCTAACCTTTTTAAAGACAACCTTCATCCTTTGTGGTGGTTTCTTTTTCCATCCAGAGGGTTTCTGGATATTAATTTTAATCTGATTTCATCAGGACACAAAATGTGGGGGTGAATAAAGGGCAAAACATATGAGTAGCAGAGGGATTTTATCTGAACCTCAATCACTTACTGGTGTCTCGGGCTGAAAATACCAGAAAAATGAAAGTGACAGAAATAACTAAGAGCAAATTTAAGAAGAGATGCTGGAATGCTCAAATCTAAAGACAGTTATTAGAAGAAGGAGAAACTTGGAAATCAGTAAATGTAATGTGAGAAGAAGTTTGTAGAAGAGGAGGTGGAGGAGAGAGGAGGGAATCATGGAGAGAGAAGACAAGAGACATAAGAAGAAAAGGTATGGATTTAATTACTTGATTAGAGCTAGGTCCTCAACTCTGATTAGAGCTATGTCCTAAGCTGTCTGTTGTCATAAAATGACCCCAGTATCTCAGTATGGTACAATAACATTTTTTTCTCTTATGCTACATGTCTATGGCAGGTTAACTGCCAATGGGCAATTCATTGACTTCATCTAGGATTTGGACTGAATGAAAAAGAGGCCTTCTCAGAGGTTTCAGAGGGGAACAGCATGATAAAAATCACAGTACAGAAGGCACTGAAAGACATACTTCACATCTGCTCACATTTCATTTGTCAAAGCAAATCACATGGCCAAACCTAATGTCAATAGGGTGGGAATGTATATTTTGAACAATATATAATTGTCTAACATTATGTAATATCTAAAAATATTTTGATTTTCATAATAAGATAAATAAATGCCACTTCCCTCTAGGGTAGTCTTGGCTGGGGCATTTTTGTACAATGTTTACATTGTAAAACCTAGAGTTAAGGTTTTTCTGGTGATCTTCTCATAATTAGACTGGGGTTATGGGTTTTTTGGGGAGGAAGATCACAGAGGAAAAGTGTCATTCTTATCACATGATATCAGGGTATGTTTTATCAACATGACTCATCATTGTTGATGTTAACCTTGGGGGAAGCCTTGTCAGATTTTTCCACTGTAAAGTCCTTGGTTTTACCTCTTTTCTACACTGTACTCTGGATGGAAAAAGAAACCATCATAACGGAAACAACCACTATGCACAGCCCACACTTAAGGAGTGTGGAGTTATGTTGCACCTACTTGGGGACATTTCCCCCTCTTCACAGGTGAGGATCTGAGATTTAAAGAGTTTAAGAAGAGCAAGTTGACATAATTAAGTTGCATCAAGATCGAAACCCACATCTACCTGACTTATAAAATTATACTTTTTTCAGTACAATGCAAAAAAGAAGCATAAGAATCAGGAAATGGTTAGAAAAGCAGAAGGATACATCTATGAGTTGTTTCAGTGAAGCATGTTGAAAGTCCTGGCCCCTTGATACTAGAGACATTCAGATAATGATTCCTTAAATTGCTACTCACTAGCACTGGACTGGAGAGTTATATTCATTGATATTTATAGCACTATGCCATTATTGTGCTGATATGGCCTCCTCGTCTTTCTACAAATATACCCTGACTTCATTCTAATCACTAAACCACTTTTCAAAAGGGAAACCAAGTCCTTGCAGCACTGTGAGGGGGAGCAGAGGATAAAAGTGATTTTATCTTCACTTTGTAAGGCCAGAGGATATCTTCTAAGCTTCCAAATAATTTTTTTTAAAGAGAGTTATAACCCTAGATCTGTCTAATAAAGAGAAGGAATATTTCTGTCACAGAAATAGTTTTTGACAAATGAGAAAATGTCACTGAGGCTGAGAAGCAGACCAATAGCATATCGGGGGCGGGTGAAAATTCTGTGAAGTTTTTCCTTTTTATGTGGAGATACAACAGAATGTTGACATTTTCATGTATGTGTCAGGTTCCATATCCAGTTTCTTATGAAGTGTCATTGACAACAACCACATAACAGTATTGAATTGTGTTTTCTGAACTAGGATAATATGCCTCTTCTGACAAAAACTAAGTTACAGAGAATGTACAAAGATAAAACAGAGTTTGAGGAGATTTTCTAGATTTCATATGATGAAAAGTCTTTTTTTTTCTATCAATTTTCATAAACAGAATAGAAAGTACATGGTGTCTGAGTCGTAAGTGCACATTATATATTTAACTGTAATATTGTTACAGGATTTTTTTTTCTCTATGTTCATGGTTCTTGGTCAAGCTGCTTCAAAGAACAAAGAGATAGACCAGCAATGGTGGACACCCAAGCAAGGTTTATTGAACAATAGCAAAGTGATAGTACAAAGCTCCAGGGGAGGGAGGGGAACCAAGAGGGTTCCACTGGAGTTGCTACACACAGGGAGTTTTATAGGCTTGTTGGGGGACTGTTTTAATCTGATTAACCCTCCATGCACCTGTCATCCAAGCAACCTTTTGTCACATGGGAAAGAGTGGAAGGCTCCTTCCAGGGTGGTATAAAATCCTTTTAAAGGTGGTTTCCTCTTGGTTGGGGGGGAGGGTTGGTCCTTGTCACTGCCTGCTTGTCTTCCAACTATCCTTCATCAATATGATACTTCTGTATATGATTAGTTTAAATATTCTAAAGTGCAGTAATTTCCAAATAAACTGAGATCTTGGCAGACAATAAGGAGGTCTGTTTCTTATACTATAGAGACATTTATACTTTCAGAAATAATTTTCTTCTTCAATTGCCAAGATTATCTGGACTTTCTAAGATTGTTACATTAATCCTATACAAGCATTGAGGTTTTAGGGCAGTGACTGTTTTGTTTATCATTGTGTCCCAGCACTTGGTACATTCTAGAACACTATATACTTAAATGTTAAATGAATATTGAATAAATATTTTCAAGAGAAAAGCACTGTGTAAAATTTAAGATAGTCTTAAAATACACAACTACATCTAATACGAAAGGCTAAAGGCTAGGATCATTAATTTTCTTCAGATCAGACCAGAACTTATTTTTATGAGACTGAAGTGGTGCAGGGTGAGACACCCCATAATGTGCCACTTGGCATAAAGATTATTTTGAGTTAAAAGTAATAAATACTCAGCAGATGCAGGAAAAGCTGTCTGCCTCCCCCATAACTGCCTAAATTTAAGTTGGAAAGCAGAGCCTGCCACAGGAAGAGAGCTATTAACGGAGACTCTCAGCTTAAGGAACCTATCTGCGTAACAGGGCAACCTGGGTTTTTCCAAACATCTCTTTTCTGCTTTCTTGCTAATAAGATTTTTCCTTTCTGAGGGCACCTGGGTGGCTCAGTGGGGTTGAGCCTCTACCTTCGGCTCAGGTCATGATCCCAGGGGTCTTGGGATGAGCCCTGCATTAGGCTCTCTGCTCAGCGGGGAGCCTGCTTCCTCCTCTCTCTCTCTGCCTGCCTCTCTGCCTACCTGTGATCTCTGTCTCTGTCAAATAAATAAATGAAATCTTAAAAAAAAAAAAAAAAACAGATTTCTCCTTTCTGTGTCCTCAGACCCTTCACCTCTCCGTAGCTCCAGTAAAACTTCCTGTGGGCCTCATTGTCTTTGGAATTTCTTCTCTGTGTAGATTCCCCCATACGTTTGTGATTACACTGAATTTTTTCTCCTGTCAGTCTGTATCATGTCAAGTTAATTCTAAGTCCAGCAAGAAGAACCACATAGCAGAGGAGGGTCTTCGTCCTCTACAAGACCAAGTATAACACAGTCTGTATCACATAACTTGTGTGACAACATGTCTTCTTCCAAATATCCTGACCAATGGCAAGAATCCCAAAGGTAAATACTGATTGATATGGGATAGAGAGGCAAAAGAAAAAAATTGTATTTCCTTATTACTTATAACCCATTGTCAAGTCTTAGAAACAGGCAGAGTGACCTTCCTCTGGGAACTCAGCTGCCTTGATGTTGACAGTTTACCAAGGGCAAAAGGCAATCTTAGCCTGATCCCTCCCAGGATCCTGTAAATCTACTTCAAACATATAGGAATTTCTTTGGAAACTTCCTTTATCTTCCCCCTCCAAGATATATGTTAGTAAGCATCCTTCAAGCATACGGCCCACTGATACACATCTGAAAGATCTCAAGAGTGAGTTTTTACTAAACAGTGATAACTTCTAGATATTTATCAAAAATAAATAATCAGGGGTGCCTGGTTGGCTGAGTGGGTTAAGGCCTCTGCCTTCGGCTCAGGTCATGATCCCAGGGTCCTGGGATGGAGCCCTACATCGGGTTCTCCGCTCAGTGGGGAGCCTGCTCCTCTCTTCTCTCTCTGCCTCTCTCTCTGCCTACTTGTAATCTCTGTATGTCAAATAAATAAATAAAATCTTTAATAAGTAAATAAATAAATAATCAGATTTTGTCAGAGATTAACATTTGAAGATATAAGGGTGTTTGTTACATAATACTGAAAATTTTGAATAAAACATAAATGGTTAATAATACGGGATTGCCTAAATAAATTAGGAAATATTCATTCAATAATTTATTATCCACCCCTTAAAATGAAGTATCTGTATATGCAGAGGAGTGGTGTTGAATCCATTGTTTTTTTTTTTTCCACTTTCAGGTTCTATGACCTTGAACAAATGTCTTAACTTGATTGTGCTCTAATCAAATTCACACACAATCATAATTTGAAGAATCAAATTGTTGTACAGGCTTATTACAGAAAAAACAGCAGAAATTCTGACTGATTTTTTCCAAATTTTTATTCCTTAGAGGCTCTGCTTTCAGCTCCTTTAACTGATTCTTTGGGTATTTGCCTCCATACTTCCACCACTCTAAAGGCAAAGAAAGAAACAAACAAGCTTGGTTTTTAAGTTTAAGGCATTATCTACTGACTTCCTACTATGGAAACAAAATTTTAGCTTTCCTTTCATTGCCTCTATTCCCAGCACATACACTCTCAGTCTCAATCTCTCTCTCCCCTTTACTTTCTACCCTTCATTCCCAACAGAGCTTCATCATAATTTTGATTACATCATAATTTTGATTACATCACTGCATCACTGTATATAGCATTATGACATAAACACAAGCCTTAATGAGTCATATTGGGTATTATTATTACTTTCATTTTTCTAAGCAAGTTTTGGTTTTCCTAGTTGCCTTTAATTTTTTTTTCTTTTTGGGGGGTGTTGTTTGTTTTATTTTTAGCTTCCTATGTATTTGCAATTCTTTCATTCACAAATATTTCCCCAGTGATGCAAGTCTTTTTTCGATACACACATATACATTAAGCATTAATTCCATCCTCCTAGATTCCCATGTGCCTTCTGACTTCCCACATCTGGACCCGCTAACTCTCAGCTGTTTTTCTGGGGCCTCCCTTCCCAGTAAGCCTAGGAATTCTCTTTCCATCTTTTGCATGAGATTTCCTTTTTTCCTGGATTCCATGTCTTCCTCTCTCTTAGTTTTCTTCTTTGTTTTTGTCAGAGCACAGATCCCCCAAAGCTGCTCATAGAAGATAAACTTTTTTAACACAACATGTGTCTGAAATATCCAAAAAACTTCACTCATATTTAACTAATAGTTGGCTAGGAGTGGAAATACTAGACAAGAAATCACATATCCTCAGAACTATGAAGGCTTTGATATATTTCCTTCTAATGTCTAGAGTTGCAAATAAGAGATTCAATAACAAAGGCTAACATTTTAATCAGCACTGACTATGTGTCAGTTTTTTATACTTCTGTATATATTGATGGTTATTATCTCATGTAATTCTCACAGCAAATGTTTAAGGTAGGTGATATGTTTAATATCCATTTTACAGATAATGGAACCTGAGACACAAGTTTGGAGTAACTTTACCAGAGTTTTTAGAGCTACCGAGTCTGGGATTAGAATCCAGGTAAACCAGGTAGAAAGTTAATGCTCTTAATCATGATTTACTGACAATTAATTAGTGAACTTTTCAATGAAACATGAACTTTTAATTTGAATATTTTTGTTCTTATTCTTATTATTTTGCAGTCAGTGTCCCAAATGTCACAATGCTATGTCTTGTGGTAGGTCTTTTCTCTTTCATTGTCACATGCATGTAGTGAGATATTTCAATCTGGAAATGCTGTGTGCTTCGATGCTGGAGAAAGTTCTTGAATTATTTCTATATTCTATTTTCTCTATTCTCTGTTTCTAGATTCATGGACTGGTCCCCCTAATTTTCCTGTACTCTGTTCTATTTTCTATAGCTTTCCCTTTTTGCTCTTCTCTGTACAATATTTCTCTGACTTTATCTTCCAAAATTTCTTATGAATTTCTTAAATTCTCCTATTATATATTAATATCCAAGAACTTTTCTTTGTGTTCTCTGAATGTACTTCTTTAAAGCATTCAAGTTTATTTCCCTCATAGGTTTATTATCTCATGGATATATCTCATATTATTCATATTCACATCAATCAGAATATTTTGAGTTTTTAAAAGCATTTCACCCAAGTTGCTGGTCTTATTTCCACCTGTGTTGTATTTGCGTAATACCTGGTGTCCATAGACTATTTGTAATAGAAATGTGACCAGAAGCTTTGTGCAGGTGGGTGAAACTTGTTGGCAGGACATCTGTGTAGTGAAATGACTGTGCTGTTTCATTAGACTATTTTTGATGTCTGTGTCTTTCAGTTTTTCTTTTGGGCTTGGCTGCTTCCTTCTTTTCTTTTTTCTTTTTCTTTTTTTTTTTTTTTTTTTTTTTAGGATTTTATTTATTTGACAGACAGAGACACAGTGAGAGAGGGGGAACATAAAGAGGGGGAGTGGGAAAGGGAGAAGCAGGCTTCCCACCAAGCAGGGGGCCCTAGCAGGGAGCCCGATGCAGGGTTTGATCCCAGGACCCTGGGATCATGACCTGAGCTGAAGGGAGATGCTTAATGACCGAGCCATCCAGGCACCCAGGTCTTGGCTGATTCCTAAGCGGTAAGTATTCTAGTCACCTGCCCACGTGGTTAAGAGTCTGGCTGCTAGCATTTTGGAAGGCAAGTAGGTAAAGAGAGTCTTGGCATACACAAGGTATCGACTTCCCTGCTTAAAACATAGCACCCTACCTTAAATGTAGTAGTGTTTCCCATTTGAGGGATCCTCCGTTTTACCCTTTCCCTGGACTTAACATTCAGTATATCTCTGGGGAGGAGTTTGGGAAAGGAGAGGGAAGAAGCAGGTATCTCCATGAATGGACTAGGAGTCCATGTCCAGGGCTTGAAATGCTGCTTCAACACTATCACCCATTTTTCCGTTTTTTTTTTTTTTTTTTTTTTGCTGCATCTTCCCTTCTTTTTGTTGTCTCCCCTGAGTTTTGAGGTCAGTTACGAAAGGCAAAATAAACTGCTTTTCTAATTTTCTCACTACCAGGTTGACATTCAGCTTTCTGAATTTATGCAGATCAATTACACTTGTTCATCTTCCTTTTACTGCTCTCACATTCTTGGTTATGGTGTATATAAGCATTTTCAAAAACTCCCCTTTCGTCATTTTAGTCAGGTTTGAAGATGTGACAAAGGCAAAAAGTGTGTGTGTGTGTGTGTGTGTGCGTGCATGTGTGTTAGGGAGGAGGACAGTAAACCTGCTATTCCTAAATAGCACTTTCTGTTTAAGTGCTTTAAGCTTTGTTTCCTCATATGAAAATGAAGACAATACCTTTTAGGGTTGATAAGAAAATTAAGACATTAAATGAGAGAAATGAGCAAAAACACTTAGACTAATGCCTTTCATGTAGCAAGTTGGTCATTATTAATATACTCTGACAAGGTATTCTAAGGATAGACACTCTAAGTTAAAAATTGAAACATATTTATTTATGTATCTATTATTTTTTTAACTGAAACTTATTTAAATCAAAAATGTGTTTAAAGTAAAGATACACAGAAGAGTTTGTGTATCCATTTGGAAGGAACATAGCAGGATCTTCCTGCAACTGGAGATGCCTCTAGGCTATTATTCTATTCTGTCCTATTCTATCCCCCCTCTCTCCCTGGACACAAGAATGTCCAATTTCTCTAGCTTCTTTTCATCTCTCTGGTGTCCTTCCTCCTTTATTCTCTTAGTTTCTTCTATTTCTCTTGTTTTCTCCCTCCAGACAAGCTTTCTCTTCTTAACTTAAGGTGCTTACAGCTGAAAATGGCCTCAAGCTCCAACATAGATCTTCACCTGCCTGCCTTTTCTGTTCCTCAATTCCATTTTCTCAGACAGCATTGGTGTAATGGTCCTACTTGGCAAAGAGTGCATTCTTGTTCAGTTAGCCAGAAGTTGGGACCAGGTCATAGTGCTGCTACCCCTGCAGGCAATGGAATGAGGGTACCATGGAGTTAACAGGTACCTGAGATACTGTAATTTATTAGAAAAATAAATATTTGGTCGTTCAGATGACCAAAATAGATTTCTCATATATTTGGTCTTTCTCCTTGGTCCCTCACTTATGGCTCCCAAAACTCTGGCTATTTTTCTAAGTGCTGAGTGTGATAAAGGTGTTTTTTTCTTATGTTTCTAAGGTGACTTTGGAAAACCGCCTAATGGGAACTTGTTTGCCAGTGAAACTAACCAAGTGATTAGAGACTGGAAACTTCTAGTTCCCAACCCCAGATCTCCTTGGAGGAGAGACAGGTTAGAGATTGAGTCAAATTTTCCATGGCCATGATGACGAATGATATTTATCAATCATGGCTGTGTAATGAAGCCTCCATGAAAACTCAGAAAGCTGGGTTGGTGAATATGTGGAGATTTGGGGAGAAAGGTGCACCTGGAGAGGGCATGGAAGCTCCATGCTCTTCCCATATACCATACCTTGCCCTGTGCGTCTCTTGCATCTGGCTGTTACTGAGTTATTTAATTTTATAATACATTTATGATATAGTAAACAAAACATTTCTCTGAGTTCTGTGAGCCGCTCTAGCAAATTAATTAAACCTGAGGAAGGGTTCATGGGACCCTCTGATTTATAGTCAGTCAGTCAGAAGTACAGTAACAATCTAGGCTTATGACTGGCTTCCTGAAATGGGGAAGACAGTTTTGTAGGATGGAATACTTAACCTGTGGAATCTAACACTATCACTGGGTAGATAGTGCCAGAATTGAGTCTAATTGAGTTAAATTCTTGGACATCCTACTGGTGTCTGAGCATTGTCTATCAAAGGTGTAGGGAACTACCTTCCCCAAACATTAGAAATTTGGATTCCAGGCACCAAAAGAGTACCTTTAGTGCTGCTCATAATATAATCTTAAGAAAAAAGAGAAGAGAGGGAGGAGTCAAGATGGCAGAGAAGTAGCAGGCTGAGACTACATCAGGTACCAGGAGATCAGCTAGATAGCTTATCAAACCATTGAAAACACCTACAAATCCAATGGGAGATCGGAGAGAAGAACAGCAATTCTAGAAACAGAAAATCAACCACTTTCTGAAAGGTAGGACCAGCGGAGAAGTGAATCCACAGCGATGGGAAGATAGACTGTGGGGGGAGGGGCCAGCTCCTGGCAAGCAGCAGAGCAATGCAGCACAAAATCAGGACTTTTAAAAGTCTGCTTCATGGAGGGACATTGCTCCAGAGGCTAAACCGGGAGGAAGCCCACGTGGGGCCAGTGTGGCCCTAGGTCCTGCAGGGCCACAGAAGGGTAAGGTGTGTCTGAGTGTTGCAGAGCTCGCAGGTATTAGACCGGGGAAACTGGCTAGAGACAGAGCCAAGGAGTGAGCTCTCAGCTTGGGGTTACCTTGAACTGGTCGCATGCTGGGTGAGCTCAGAGCATGGCCACTGGTCAGGGAGATGAGAGTGATTGGGCTCTTTTCTCTGAGGGCACACTGAAGAGTAGGGCCCCGAGCTCTTGGCTCATCCAGGCCGGAGACTGGGAGGCCACCATTTTCATTTCCATCCTCTGGAACTCTATGGAAAGGGTTCAGGGGACAAAAGTTCCAGAAAGCGAACTGGAGCAGATTACATTGCGTGGCCCCTGGTAAGGGTGGAGCAATTCCACCTGGGGCAAAAACACTTGAGAATCACTACACCAGGCCCCTCCCCCAGAAGATCAACAAGAAATCCAGCCAAGACAAAGTTCACCTACCAAGGAGAGCAGAAGAACTCCAGTGGAGGAGAAAGCAAAGCACAGAACTCATGGCTTTCTCTCCATGATTTTTTAGTTTTGCTGTTAATTTAATTTTTTTTTCTTCTGCTAAATTTTTAAACTTTTACCCATTTCTTTTTTAATGTTTTTTTTAACCAGTTTATCATGTATATATAATATATATATATTCCTTTTTATATTTTTTCTTTATTTGTTTTATTTTTTTAATTTTTTTTTCCTGAACTTCTTTTTATTCCCTTTCTCCCTCCCACGATTTGGGGTCTCTTCTGATTTGGTTAAAGTGCATTTTCCTGGGGTCTTTGCCACCCTTCAGTATTTTATTTGCTCCTTCATATACTCTTATCTGGACAAAAAGACAAGGGAGAAAAACTCACCACAAAAAAAAAAAAAAAAAAAAAAAAAAAAAAGAACAAGAGGCAGTACTGAAGGCTAGGAACCTAATCAATACAGACATTGGTAATATGTCAGATCTAGAGTTCAGAATGACGATTCTCAAGGTTCTAGCCAGGCTTGAAAAAGGCATGGAAGATATTAGAGAAACCCTGTCTGGAGAGATAAAGCCCTTTCTGGAGAAATAAAAGAACTAAAATCTAATCAAGTTGAAATAAAAAAAGCTATTAATGAGGTGCAATGAAAAATGGAGGCTCTTACTGCTAGGATAAATGAGGCAGAAGAAAGAATTAGTAATATAGAAGACCAAATGACAGATAATAAATAAGATGAGGAAAAGAGGGAGAAACAGCTACTGGACCACGAGGGGAGAATTCAAGAGATAAGTGACACCATAAGACGAAACAACATTAGAATAATTGGGATTCCAGAAGAAGAAGAAAGAGAGAGGGGAGCAGAAGGTATATTGGAGAGAATTGTTGTAGAGAATTTCCTTAATATGGCAAAGGGAACAAGTATCAAAATCCAGGAGGTGCAGGGAACCCCCCTCAAAAATCAACAAGAAGAGGTCCACACCCCGTCACCTAATAGTAAAATTTACAAGTCTTAGCATCAAAGAGAAAATCCTGAAAGCAGCCTGGGAAAAGAAGTCTGTAACATACAATGGTAAAAATATTAGATTGGCAGCGGACTTATCCACAGAGACCTGGCAGGCCAGAAAGAACTAGCATGATAAATTCAGAGCACTAAATGAGAAAAACATGCAGCCAAGAATACTATATCCAGCTAGGCTATCATTGAAAATAAAGGAGAGATGAAAAGCTTCCAGGACAAACAAAAACTGAAAGAATTTGCAAACACCAAACCAGCTCTATAGGAAATATTGAAAGGGGTCCTCTAAGCAAAGAGAGCCTAAAAGTAGTAGATCAGAAAGGAACAGAGACAATATACAGTAACAGTTACCATATAGGCAATACAATGGCACTAAATTCATATCTCTCAATAGCTACCCTGAATGTTAATGGGCTAAATGCCCGAATCAAAAGACACAGGGTATCAGAATGGATAAAAAACAAAACCCATCAATATGTTGCCCTCAAAAAACTCATTTTAGACCCGAAGACACCTCCAGATTTAAAGTGAGGGGGTGGAAAACAATTTACCATATTAATGGGCATCAGAAGAAAGCTGGGGTGGCAATGCTTATATCAGATCAATTAGATTTTAAGCCAAAGACTATAATAAGACATGAGGAAGGACACTATATCATACTCAAATGGGTCTGTCCAACAAGAAGACCTAACAATTTTAAATATCTATGCCCCTAATGTGGGAGCAGCCAACTATATAAACCAATTAATAACAAAATCAAAGAAACACATAAACAATAATACAATAATAGTAGGGGACTTTAACACTCCACTCACTGAAATGGACAGATCATCTAAGCAAAAGGTCAACAAGGAAATAAAGGCCTTAAATGACACATTGGACCAGATGGACATCACAGATATATTCAGAACATTTCATCCCAAAGCAACAGAATACACATTCTTCTCTAGTGCACATGGAACATTCTCCAGAATAGATCACATCCTGGGTCCTAACTCAGTTCTCAACTGGTATCAAAAGACTGGGATCATTCCCTGCATATTTTCAGATCACAATGCTCTGAAGCTAGAACTCAATCACAAGAGGAAATTTGGAAAGAACACAAATACATGGAGACTAAACAGCATCCTTCTAAAGAATGAATGGTTCAATCAGGAAATAAAAGAAGAATTGAAAAAAATCATAGAAGCAAATGATAATGAAAACACAACTGGTCAAAATCTGTGGGACAGAGAAAAGGCAGTCCTGAGAGGAAAATATACAGTGGTACAAGCCTTTCTCAAGAAACGAGAAAGGTCTCAAATACACAACCTAACCCTACACCTAAAGGAGCTGGAGAAAGAACAAGAAAGAAACCCTAAGCCCAGCAGGAGAAGAGAAATCATAAAGATCAGAGCAGAAATCAATGAAATAGAAACCAAAAAAACAATAGAACAAATCAATGAAACTAGGAGCTGGATCTTTGAAAGAATTAATAAAATTGATAAGCCCCTGGCCAGACTTATCAAAAAGAAAAGAGAAAGGACCCAAATAAATAAAATCATGAATGAAAGAGGAGAGATCACAACACAACTAACACCAAAGAAATACAAACTATTATAAGAACATACTATGAGCAACTCTACGCCAACAAATTTGACAATCTGGAAGAAATGGATGCATTCCTAGAGACCTATAAACTACCACAACTGAAACAGGAAGAAATAGAAAACCTGAACAGACCCATAACCAGTAAGGAGATTGAAACAGTCATCAAAAATCTCCAAACAAACAAAAGCCCAGGGCCAGACGGCTTCCCAGGGGAATTCTACCAAACATTTGAAGAAGAACTAATTCCTATTCTCCTGAAACTGTTCCAAAAAATAGAAAGGAAGGAAAACTTCCAAACTCATTTTATGAGGCCAGCATCACCTGGATCCCAAAACCAGACAAGGATCCCATCAAAAAAGAGAATTACAGACCAACATCCTTGATGAACACAGATGTGAAAATTCTCACCAAAATACTAGCCAATAGGAGGATTCAACAGTACATTAAAAGAATTATTCACCACGACCAAGTGGGATTTATTCCAGGGCTGCAAGGTTGGTTCAACATCCACAAATCAATCAATGTGATACAACACATTAATAAAAGAAAGAACAAGAACCATATGATACTCTCAATAGATGCTGAAAAAGCATTTGACAAAGTACAGCAGCACTTCCTAATCAAAACTCCTCAAAGTGTAGGAATAGAGGGCACATACCTCAATATTACCAAAGCCATCTATGAAAAACCCACCACAAATATCATTCTCAATGGAGAAAAACTGAAAACTTTTCTTCTAAGGTCAGGAACACAGAAGGCATGTCCATTATCACCACTGCTATTCAACATAGTACCAGAAGTCCTAGCCTTAGCAATCAGACAACAAAAATAAATTAAAGGCATCCAAATCAGCAAAGAAGAAGTCAAACTATCACTCTTTGCAGATGATGTGATATTATATGTGGAAAACTCCAAAGTCTCCACTCCAAAACTGCTAGAACTTGTACAGGAACTTAGTAAAGTGTCAGGATATAAAATCAATGCACAGAAATCAGTTGCATTTCTCTCCACCAAAACAAGACATCAGAAAGAGAAATTAAGGAATCATTCCCATTTACAATTGCACCAAAAAGTGTAAGATAACTAGGAATAAACCTAATCAAAGAGGCTAAGGATCTGTACTCAGAAAAGTATAAAGTACTCATGAAAGAAATTGAGGAAGACACAAAGAAATGGAAAAATGTTCCATGCTCCTGGATTGGAAGAACAAATATTGTGAAAATGTCTATGCTACCTAAAGCAATCTACACATTTAATGCAATCCCTATCAGAATCCCACCCATTTTTTTCAAAGAAATGGAACAAATAATCCTAAAATTTATATGGAACCAGTAAAGACCTCGAATAACCAAAGGAATATTGAAAAAGAAAGCCAAAGTTGGTGGCATCACAATTCCGGACTTCAAGCTCTATTACAAAGCTATAATCATCTAGACAGCATGGTACTGGCACAAAAACAGACACATAGATCAATGGAACAGAATAGAGAGCCCAGAAATAGACCCTCAGCTCTATGGTCAACTAATCTTCGACAAAGCAGGAAAGAATGTCCAATGGAAAAAAGACAGCCTCTTCAATTAAATGGTGTTGGGAAAATTGGATGGCCACATGCAGAAAAATGAAATTGGACCATTTCCTTACACTACACATGAAAATAGACTCAAAATGGATGAAGGACCTCAATGTGAGAAAGGAATCCATCAAAATCCTTGAGGAGAACACAGGCAGCAACCTCTTTGACCTCAGCTACAGCAACATATTCCTAGGAACATCGCCAAAGACAACAGAAGCAAGGGCAAAAATGAACTATTGGGATTTCATCAAGATCAAAAGCAAAGGAAACAGTTAACAAAAACCAAAAGACAACTGACAGAATTGGAGAAGATATTTGCAAACGACATATCAGATAAAGGGCTAGTGTCCAAAATCTATAAAGAACTTAGCAAACTCAACACCCAAAGAACAAATAATCCAATCAAGAAATGGGCAGAAGACATGAATAGACATTTCTGCAAAGAAGACATCCAGATGGCCAACAGACACATGAAAAATTACTCCACATCACTGGCATCAGGGAAATACAAATCAAAACCACAATGAGATATCACCTCACACTAGTCAGAATGGCTAAAATTAACAAGTCGGGAAATGACAGATGCTGGTGAGGATGCAGAGAAAGGGGAACCCTCCTACACTGTTGGTGGGAATGCAAGCTGGTGCAACCACTCTGGAAAACAGCATGGAGGTTCCTCAAAATGTTGAAAATAGAACTATCCTATGACCCAGCAATCACACTACTGGGTATTTACCCTAAAGATACAAACGTAGTGATCCAAAGGGGCATGTGTACCTGAATGTCTATAGCAGCAATGTCTACAATAGCCAAACTATGCAAAGAACCTAGATGTCCATCAACAGATGAATGGATAAAGAAGATGTGGTATATATATATATATATATATATACATATATATATATACAGTGGAATACTATGCGCAGCCATCAAAAGAAATGAAATCTTGCCATTTAAAACGATGTGGATGGAACTAGAGGATATCATGCTTAGTGAAATAAGTCAATCAGAGAAAGACAACTATCCTATGATCTCCCTGATATGAGGAAGTGGAGATGCAACATGTGTGGTTAGGGGGGTAGGAGAAGAATAAATGAAACAAGATGGGATCAGGAGGAAGACAAACCATAAGTGACTCTTAATCTCTCAAAACAAACTGAGGGTTGCTGTGGGGAGAGGGGTCGGGGGGGTGGGTTTAATGGACATTGTGGACGGTATGTGCTATGGTGAGTGTTGTGAAGTGTGTAAACCTGGCAATTCACGGATCTTTTATCCCCTGGGGATAAAAATACATTATATGTTTATAAAAAAAAAAAAAGATGAAAAAAAAAAGAAGAATTTAAAATGGTACTTATGGTACGTTACATGTTTAGTATGTATATGTGTGTGTATATATATATGTTCATATATATAATAATAAATATACACTCATTTGATTGTCGAAAGAGTTAAATGAGAGAATGCATACAAAGTATTTAGCATAATTTGTGACACATTATAAATATGGTAAGTATTTTATGTTATTTAAAAAGTGCTAGAGGGAAGATAGTATTTGTGATTTCAACCCCCCCCCCCAGGAAGTATAGATATGGATTTTTATTTTCTTATTTATACTTCTTTCCAATTTCTTTTACAATGAACATGTATTTTTTTGTAATCAGAAAAATAATTTTATAAATCTACTGATATAAAAAAATAAATGGATATATAAAAGTGTAGCAGTTGTTTTTAATTTTATCTTCAAACTACAGGATCATTTACTTATTTGACAGCTTGAAAACACTTTCTATAATAACTCATTTCTTGCTATTTTCCTATTTTTTTCCAGTTTTTGAAATTTTTATGGTAAGGTGAGGGAACTTGAAAGTATGTGAGCTTTGTGATAGAATAATTTACAAAGTTTGATTTTTTTTTCAGTTCTATGTATCAGAGTTTTCCCAGTTCTATGTATAAAAGCTCATAAAGCTTTGAGCAAATATTCAAAAATAAAGAGTTGCAACATAGGAAGAACTATGTCTAAAATCTTTTTACCAAAATTATGTATTTAAAACATGACAGAATTAATACATTAATACATATAATGAATCAGTGTTATCTTTTTTCTGTTACTCTGGCATTCACTACCATCTTGAATATTATTTTCCTTTTTCAAGACAACTTACCTTGTTTATCCAATTCCAGAGTATAATTATAAACTCAGATTCTCAGAAAGGTAGATTAAATGTCATCTTTGAAAATCAGAATTTTTCTGATGAAAAAGTTCAGGCTAAGAAGTTTCCTCCCTTTTCTTGGTAATAAAACTAATAAGCAACGGTAATAAATATAAGACCATAGTTTCAGATTTTAGCTTGATACCCTTTCCGTTGTGAGCCTCTCCTACTACTTCCCTGTGGTTTGTTCATCATAAATTTCCAGGTCTTTACCGACTTTGCCAAATTAGATTGCTTTTTGAAATGTTTACTAAGGCACGGGTGATCTTTGCGGCACCAGTGGGTTGTACAGGTTGATTCTAAATTTCAAAACTCATAGCCAAGTGGGTAACCACAGCATTTTATGAGAAAAGGAAATGTCAGCCTATACCATTCATGTTGTATCTACTTACCCAAATGTATTTCTTTTGGGGAAAACAAAATACAGTAACAACAAAAATCCCACATTAAAGCAGATTGCTTTGGGGTGCCTGAGTGGCTCAGTTGGTTGAGTGATTGACTTCTGGTTTCTTCTGAGGTCATGATCTCATAGGATCATGGGATCAAGTCCCACATGGGGCTCCATGCTCAGCAGGAAATCTGCTTGAAAATCTGCCTCTCCTATGCACACACACATTCTTTCTCTCTCATAAATAAATCTTTTAAAAATTTATAAAAAAATAAAGCAAATTGATTTGCTTTCATAAAATTGACTCTGTGACTCATAACTAATGCTTCCTTTTGTGCTGGGCCTTCCAGGAAGCTCAGAACTAATCAAATCCCTAGTGAGGTATTTTGGCATTAGTGTTTTTTTAGTAATGTGGCCTCCCAGCTTCATATTCTTTTCCTACCTTCATTTTCTCTGTTCCTTGACCATATCATTTTTACTGACATTGTTTCATAAAAAATTTCAAGTACTTTTCTGGAATAAGGCATTATCTAAACAAACAAGTGAAATAATTTTCTTATGTTTTTTCCAATGTACCTGTTGATATAGGTATATACAATTTTTAAAAAACCTGTTATACCTTATTAAACAATAAGTGTATCTTCATGCCTTACTCAGTGTTCACTATAGAAAGCTTCCATATTGCCTTTTGTGAGGTTATGAAATAAAATGAATAATTTTAAGACTTAAAGTTCTTTAGCTGTGTAAATCAGCATTGCCCTTGAATCTCTGTATTCAGTTCAATTTTATCTATAAGGCATATCTCTTTCTATAGTTCTTGATAGATATTGTAATTCAAGATAGAATATATATGAAGTTATATAAATAAAATAAAGAGGCATATCAGATATACAAACATGCCCTCAAAGATTATTTCAATTTATCTTGAACAGAAATTATATAATTTGTATTTATGCAGATATCTCACAGAAAAATTAACAGGGGTATCCAGAAAATCTTTTGGTTTGTAGCTCAGATTAAATCACCCGCTGAGCCTCTTTTTTTTTACCCACATGTTCTTCTAGTAGAGGCTCATTAATTGTTGTATTTACTTGTGTCAGCAAATCATAGTAGATAAGGTATATCACAGGTCATTTTATTCTAATTATAATTATCTGTATTGTGATATTAAGATATATGAAAATTATAGCTTTAATTCCCACTAATGTGTGAGTATACAGATCTTACTGTTAAGAAAACTGTTTTATGTATGTAATTCCACTATTAGCATATTTGTATGATACAATATAATGAAAAATGTGATTCCTATATAACCCATAGGCCATATATATATATATATATGAAACTATAGATTTTATATATATATAATCTATATGAAACTATAGATTCATATATATAGATTATATATTAAAATCTATAGTTTCATTTGCCTAAAAGTATTTTCATATATATTATGAATATTATTCACACATATACATAATACATATTATTGTTGAATCCTCAAAACAGTCCTACAAGCTATATAAGCAAAATAGTGTAAACACAACTTCAGAAGTGTAGACACTGAATGCCAGAGCAATCATGTGACTGATGGCCATGCAGTAGTAAAGTGACAGTGCCAGAACTGGAAGGCAGGTCTCTTCACTCCGGGTCCAGGATGTTTCCACTGCAAGCCACTATAGCTAGCTTCTATGCTTCTAAAAACCACCTGCTCCTTAAAATGACACAGAACTTCTTATGACCTCATCCTGTTCTTTCTCTTGTTAATACTAAACAGGAATAACTAAGGAAATGGAGAGAGGTTTATATATCTGTCCATCACTACCAATCTTCCCACATTGCATTTACACTGGGAGAAGACTAGTCATTTTTTAAAATTAAGGCCTGGACTTTCTTGGAGTCTTCTCAGCCATGTATATCTAAATCCTGCACAGAAACTTTCAGTTTGCATACAATGAAACTTTTCAGAGAATTCCCTCTATACATCAAAACATCATCTAATATAGTGTCATACATGAGTTTAAAGAACATATTTCTTCTGAAATAAGGTAAATTCAAAGCTAAATCAATCATATGAAGTGCATATATTCTGAAAAGAAAAACTATAATGCTAATAGGTGTAAGGGCCTACTTAGCCAGAGGGAGCCATTTTGTGTTTATGCAGTGAACTTAGATTGACTCTGCCCCTCCCAGAGGAACTTACTTGCAAAGCCCAGATACAAGAATGGGACAGGCCAGGGGGAGACATCCAATCAGTGGGGCACGCATATATCTATTAGGGTAAATTGAAATTCTATTGGCCACCCATGTGTGACCTAGCATGACTGTGCAGTTTTCTCTGTGTATTGCAATCTCATTGGCCACCTGTGTATAGCCAGGCTCAACCACCTCTATAAAAGTTAGTCTCTGAGGCTG
This sequence comes from Mustela putorius furo, assembly GCF_011764305.1. Classification (NCBI taxonomy): domain Eukaryota; kingdom Metazoa; phylum Chordata; class Mammalia; order Carnivora; family Mustelidae; genus Mustela; species Mustela putorius. Next base: position 67,066 of record NW_025421254.1, read on the forward strand.
GGAGGGATCGCCTCTTTGTAAGAGATGGCCCTGATGGGTCAGTTTGATTCTCGATGCTTGGTGCAAAATAAAGCTTTGCTTGACCTTTGCTTTGCATCAGTCTCGCTCCTTTGATTATGGACCCTAACAATAGGTATTTGAGATTCTTTTTTTATTTGTTTATTTGGTTCATTTTTGTTTTGAGATTCTTTAAATGTCTTTTATTCTTTTGAATTTTCCAAGCCTAGCATCTCAAATTTACATGTAATCAGAACTCTTGAATTTCTTCCCGGCCCACCACACAAACCAGGTATGTGCAGCCTTCCAGTCATCTACAAATTATAAATGGCCTCTTCATCCTCTTGCTCAGTCTGAAAACCTAATCTCATTCTTGACTCCTCTCTTTAGAGGAGTATACATTAGTGCAAATACATCCTGAATTTGACCACTTCTGATAACCTGTACTGCCATCCTTCAAATTTTACCTAAATTTTACCTCACTAGCCACCTACTTGGCTTCCCTGTTTCCATTCTTGCCTATTCCCGTTTTCCCACAACCCCCAGCCAGTTCCCCGTGCAGCAGCTGGACGAGTCCTAGTAATACATAATTCAGATCATATCATTCTGTTCTTCTTCTCCAGTGGCTTGCTTAAATTTTTCCCCAGGCCTGTATAAGATCTGGCCTTGGCCAGCATCTCCACCTCTTCATCACTCCCCTCTAGCACCATTCCTCAGTCACAGTGGCCTTCCTGTTCAACATTTCTCAGCCTCTTTTCCTGGCATATACTTCCCCAGGTCTTTACAGAGTCCATTTCCTCAATTCATTCCTATCTCTGCTCAATTTAGAGAGTTTCTCCTGACTCTACTCGAAATATTGCTCCTTCATCTTTCTGTTCTTGTCTGTCTCCCTGCCTTGCTTTGTTTTTCTTCATTGCACTATCACTACCTCACTTCTATTGAATGTACATTAATTTATAATCTGCTGTCCTCTTAAGGATGTTAGTGCCACTAAGGACAGGGACAACATTGCTCGGTGCTCCATCCCTAATGCTTACAGCAGTTCCTGCTCAACAAATATTTTCTTTCCAGTTATAAAGTAGTACTTTCTAATTAGAAGTAACATGCATACTTTTGCTAAACATAAATCAAAACTCCAATTATAGACTGGAAACATTCTACAAAGTGCAGCTTTGACAAAGGAAAAGAATGAGCTGTCAGGAGAATTGAGAGGTTAAGTGAAGAAAGTGGAAGCTGAGCAGAGCTTGACCTGAAACAAGGCATTATAGAAGCTAAGGAGAAGAGAAATAATGGAAGAAAGAAAATAAGACTGCAATTAAAAATAGAAAGTTCACCGAAGGCCAATTTCTGTGTTACGAGTGACTGAGTTCCAGAGAGGACCAGATCTATAACAGGCTGTGGAAAGGGGTTTGACACTAGGCACAGACTGCCAAGGTTATTACTCTGTAACAGAGCTCTGTGGACCCTTTAATAATGATGGCAGGCACTCAGTGCAAAGGTTAGCTGCAGAGGACACCTGAGATGGAAAGTGAACAGCAAAGTGCATGACATGATTCGGCTTAAATCTAGTAACTGCATGGCAGAAGACTGAAATGTTCATTACGTAAATAGAGATTTCAAGCAGAACAGGCACATGAGATAGGGCCCCAACTGTTTTCAGAGATCAGGTTTACTGGAATCTAAAATGAAGTTAAATCCAAAATATCCACAAAAAGAAACTATTCAAAGAGAAATGGAACTGGTAAAGGAAGAAAGGTAAGAGAGAGATGTTCACACACATATGCATATTGAGTTGACTATCCGTGGGCAAATGGTGTTGTGAGGAGAGAATAATAAGAAATCTGAAAATGACATCAGAAACACTGCGCATGTGTGCACATACGCACACACACAAACACACTCTCACACATGGTGTGAAACAGATGAACCAGTTTAAGATCTCTTGATAACTATTTGGCAGCACTGTGAATTCAAAGCCAGAATTCCTGGGGTTTAAAACAGGCCAGATTACAAATTAGTTGAGAGATCTTATGTGAATCATTTCACTCCTCTAAGCTTAACTCTTCTTATGGGTAAAATAAGAGGATTTAATTACATGATTCCTAAAGTCTATTGCAATTCTAACAATCCCTGTAATTATAACCATTGGCATTGATTTGAGGTAGGTGAAGTAAATCACAATTGTAAAACGGCTCCTAAGGATTAACTCTTTTCCTTATTCTGCTTGTAGTCAATCAAATAATCATTCACCATCCACCTATCCTTCATTCAACAAACATGTTTGAGTAACTTCTATATGCCAAGCACCACTCTAGAAGTTTCAACAATGTCCCTGACCTTAAAGACCTTAATATAATAATCTTCTACCAAAGGGGTTTAACACTATAGTTTTTAAAAGTTAATTGTTTTCAACACTTAGGTAAGACTCATTTGGTCAACTGATAAATTTGTTCATTTGCCAACATGCAGATTTATATATATATGTGTTTGCATCTGTGTCATCTCCTGAATCATACTGGAATTTTATCTGCCAAGTTTATGCAAATGTGTGTGTGTGTGTATGCATATATATACATGCATATATATGTATATATATACACAAGAGTATATATGTGTATGTGTGTGTATATATATATATATATATATATGAAGTATATATACACATGGATATATGCCCTCATTTTTCCATAGTATTTATAGCTCAGTCCTACTGACTTATACATAGGACTCTAGGCCCCATTGCATTCCATACTTGGTCATGGACAAAAGAATACTATTACTTGAGCAAGAAACCTGTGTCCTCATTGAGTTGAACCTATTGGGTGGCTCATGTAGAGCAGAGCCCCCTCCCAGGGACTCAAGTTGTGCATTAGCCTCTCTTAAGAGTCTATTCATTTCTGCCACTGATGCCCATATATTGAAGAATGAACTCATTTCTCATTCCTTCCTCATCTTGAGAATGGCTCCTATGACTTGGAGATTTTTTAACAGTCCTCCCTGGCAAGTTGTCTTCTCCTTTTTCTGATTTGCCACATACCTAGCATTCACTCAATTTTACCAGGACTTTGTTTCACTTTGAAGTTTTTATTATCAGAAAAATAACTGACTCCTAAACATCTAGACAAGACTATTTTGATTATGGGATTTATGCCTCTTTTTTAAGGAATGAAAAAAGACACCTTTCTTTATGTAAAACCACCTGCTAAATAAAAAACTCATGCTTATTTAAGAGCCAGATAGTTATTTCCTCCTGTTCTGTTCTATCTAATAATCCAGAGATGTCTGGTTTTAAAGAGAAATATAAAACTTTGAATAAGAAACATTATTATTTGCTTTACTTAAAAATAAATATGAATACCAAATAATAGACAAATTACTATTCCAACATAAATTATATTTTTCTTATCCTTTTGTGGAAGGTGCTTAATACCACTGTTCAATGGCAGACATGGAAATGCACTGCTCAGCTCTGCCTTCAAAGAAGGACTTGCTGTAAATGTAGAGAATGTGGTCAGCTGACAGCCTCTGTGCCCTGGGTCTGGGTTGTGCTACCAGGCAGCTGTGGAGAAGAGCAGATCTGGTAGCTAAGGACGAGGGGACTCTGGAAAGTTGAGTGGAGGAGTGAGATAAGAAGCACCAGTTGTTTTCCTGAGACCAACGTTACCTGTGGCAGCTACAGCCTATCCTACTAACCTCTCTTTTCTAAGTTTCTTTTAGGAAAATAAGTCCACCAGAATATCAGAGGATATGCTGCCAAAACAAGCGGAGAAGGAGATGGAGGGAGTATACAAATGGACTGTGGTAGACACAGAAATGTGCTGCCCATCCTTCCTCAAGAAATACATTTCTGCCCAGGTGCAAGGAAGCAGAGGATAGCAGACAGCCCCTCTTCATTGACTTCTTCAGAATTTGCCTCAACTTCAGGGAGCCAGGTCCTCAGTATTTGAGTGGTTGGCAACCAGTGATTAAACAACATGAAGGTATAAGCACCTGTCCATTTCAGCCCATTGCCCATTCCTCTGATGGTCAATATTTGCTCTGGACCTCCCATTAGGTGTGCAGAGGCCCTGACAGACCTGCATCACGATCTGAAGCCCTCCCCAATCTTGCTTCCTGCCCACCCTCACCCCCCACTCACTTCTCTCTTGAAGAGGTTTTGCTTGCCTTACTCCATCTCAGGACCTGCTTTCAGGGGACACAACCCATGGCACTCACCCCCTCTCTCACTCACATGTGACAGTTTCTCTTACTTTGCATCCTTACCTCTTAGGCTAGAGGAACAAGGAATGTTCAAGGTAGCCCACAGCACAGAGCTCTGATGGTCAGAGTCTGGCAGAGTGGGAAAAGTCAAAGGGCAGGAATAAAATCATTTCAGTACTTTTTTACTTTTTATCTCAGTCACCAGGTACAGATACCATTGTTAATGGCATGGGAGATTTTTGATGGTCTGAAGTATAGATACCATGCTGCTTGGGGTAATAGACAAATCTTTAAGAAATTGACCCATCTTCAAATGTTCTGAGGGTACTGGTTGGTTAAAAAAATTTGCAGTGATTCCTTTAGTTTAAAAAAAAAATGGCCACAACTATTCTAATTAATGCTATCTCAAGGTTTGGGGAGCAGGGGTGGTAAGAAAACAACTTTTACTGTTAGCCAAAATGTATTTTTAAAAATATCTGAACTTAATGTCTTCACATTGAAGATAACATTCCTTCCTCTTCTCCAACCTCTTAAGCAGCTCCTGCTCCCACACCTGTTACTGGTGTTTACTCTTTTTCATGGAACTTAGCACTGCCCCCTTGGCCTACAACATGCAATTCTGGAGAGTGGCTTACAGTGCCTGCTTTGCCCAGGGCCAGCCCAAGAAGGAAGGGAGCCAGGCCAGTTGGTTCAAGCACTTCTGTAGCTGAGAACCACACAGATGGAGCACAGCTTCTCTCCACTCTGGGCTTTTCCACTTTTCCAAAAAACATTCCAAGTGAGAGCTGAATAGGCTGATCTTCTCTCCATGTTTGTTTCTTCATCTATGTATTGAGGACTTTCACAGGCACAGGCTTGCTTAACTGAGACGGCAGGTCCCACACAATGCCTGGCACACAAAAGCTGCTCAAAAAGTGTGTGTGCTTGTTTAATTATTCTTGACCTTCTATCAGGAATGTATAAAGATATAATGCATGTTCCTATCTGAGCCCATGTACCAGTCACAGCTAACAAGGTAAAAGGGAAGGGAACCAATCCTTAAGGAGACTTCCTTTTGGACTTAAGCTATCATGCCTTTGCTTTAAAACTGCCCCACCCCATTCCCATCCTTTCTGATTCCAAACTCTCCATTATAATAATTCCATGGAGTTCTCAGCTCAAGGGGATGGTAAAAAGTACTCAAGTGGCCTACCCTAACTGTCTTAAAAAGAAAACCAAAAAACGTTCACAGCCTCTAAGAGTTTGGATGGCACCTACTATAATCAAATACATAAAACGTCACTGGTTTACAAAGTGTAATAATTATTTTTTATTTGCCATTTATTATTCATTGTACACTAGATACTGACATTTTTATTTCCATTCTTTCATCTGCCTTATAAACCTGTGCACTGGAGAAATGGTTCCTAGAGAAGTGAGGTATATAGTGTGGGGTCACACAACCAATCTGCTGTCGATTTTCTGTAAAGTTAATGCTGCTTAGGTTGCATTTTGTTCCTTTCATCTTCTCTTGCTATCTTTCTTTATTATTTGAAATTTTTTTATAGTGATTTGCTTTGGTTCTTTTGTCTTTTTCTGTCTCCATTATAGGTTTTTCCTGATGGTTCGTTCATGGCTTGCATAAATTATTTTATAGTAGTTATGTTTCTATTTTAAGTTGATACCAAGTTAACTTCAGTTGTACTGCAAATGTTCAGTGGTGGCTGCAGGGGTCTTCCTGGTCTCTTCTTTTCCCCATCCCACCCTGTGAACCAGTCATGCCTGAGGGGATCCCTCTTGGTGTCAAGGCCAGGAGCATAGGTACCTGCACAGCAGCAGCAGTGCCAGTCTGGGGGCATGGACACCCACGCTGTGGCACCAGGACTTGGGGGAAGTAGGGTGAGAAAGGGAAGGGTGTGGCCCTGAGGGGGATGAGGAACAGCTCCTGCTTAGGGAGCACACAGTGGCACGGAATGTGGGCAGCTCTGTCAGCTGAAGTCCTTGGTAGTGAAAGTCGTAGGTGCCCATGGTGGTGGTGAGAGCTTTTGGGGTCCTCAGAGGTGAAGGCTGTTGAAGTTCTTCTGGTCTCCTTTTCCCCTATTGGAGATATTTGTGGTAAGGGGATCCCTCTTGGCCCTAAGCTGTGCCAGCCTGTGGGATGGGGTGATGCAGGTAAAAGGTTTCTCATACTTTTCTAGGCAGTCATCTTCCATTTTTTTGTTCCACTGGGTTGCCACAGCTTTGCAATTGTTCACCGGAGCTATTCTCATCAGTGAATAGTTATAATATTGTGGGGATTTTTGAGAGGAGGCATGAGGGCTAGGACTTCCTAGTCTGCCATCTTTCCAGTGTCACTCCTCATGTTATTTTTCTTAAAGTGAGCATCTAAAATTGGATCAACTCCTACAGCAGTAAGTGGCAAAGCTGATTCAAACCCAGATCTGTGATTTCAAAGCTACTCCTTGCAGTTTTTTTCTTCTCATTTGTTTATAGCTTTGTTCTGTTCCTCCCCTATTATCACTCCCATGAGCCTCTGCTCTCTTTCCATTGAAACCCTTCCCCCGTTGCCAGAAAACATTACTGAGTCACTCGTTTTATCTTCTCACCAAAAATGAGATGGTGATGCTTCGCTGACAATTCCTTTTCTCTGATAATACTCTCTTCTGGAAGCAACACCTTATACCATTTGTCAAAATTCTCAGAATATGAATAGTAAGCTCCTTGCTCCCTACGACCATCCACAGACAAAGCTGACCTCCAGAATAACCACCTACCTTCTTTAAATAGCATTTGTCTCCAGTGTCCTCAACAGCTACATTTCTTAGTAATTTTAACCTCTTCCCCTACTGGCGTCACAGTTTGACGACCTTCTGAATACATATGGTCTGTTTCTCTACTCCATTTAAGCCACCCACAGGCATGACCACATCCTGAAACTTGGCATGCCTCAGAATAACTCTATATTCCAGTTCTTCAAAACAAAATTTTCCCTCCTCCCACCCTAGGCTCTTTTTCATTCTTCAATTATTCTAAAGCTACTAATTATCTTCCTATAGAAAGGCAAGAAGCTCATTCATTTTGTTCCACAGTGGGTTCTTGCTGCCTCAAATGTATTAAATCTAAAATCTACTTGGTATTTTTAAAAATAATCTACATTTGTCTACTTATGACATTTTTTAAAAAAACCGTTTTCTTGATTTTTTTTTCTCCCTCCTCAAAGATTAGCTAACTGGTATTAACTTTCTCAATAAAACCTCAGCTCCTACTTTACAGGAAAGATTGAAAGCAACAGGCTATCTAATCTTCTCTCTGCTTCTCAACAGTTTGGCTTTACAAGCTCTTATTTTCCCATCCATCTCAGAGGAAGAGATTCTGTTTCAAGGCATCCCTTCAACTGTGGCCCCTATCCCCTCCTTTGTCACCTGTTGTCATTCTGACAACTTGCTCCATCAATTATTTTTGTATTTTCTATTACTCTCCTCCCTGAATCATTCTCCTGTGTCCTAGATTGTGCTTTCTACCATTCACTTGAAATGACTTTTAATGGCATCCTCTAGGATTGACGGTGTAACCTGGGCTTCAAATATGTCAATCTCTTCAGTCCTAATGAAAGATCAAGGAGGGTACAAAGGTGTTGGGGGGGCTTCAACGAGGTTCCAGAGTGCACAAGAATACAGGGACCTACCCCAATCTTTAAGGTAACCAACATTATGATAATAGGAGTTTATCCAAAATTGGGATGATTGTTTCCATCAATTTTTAGATTTTAGGACATAGAGCCAGGTAATCAGGAAAGAGTGCTAAAGCTGCTGAAGAATTTCCTAGCTGAGGAAGATTACTGGTAACTGTCCTGGACCTCACCCAAGGTACATAAATCCCTTTAGGCAAGAAAGCAGGTGTAGGAACAGGAGCAGCAATATGCACAGGTGTCTCAGTCTTAGAAGCACAACTATGTCTCCATATATCATTTTCAAAAGGTGAATAACTGAAAGGACATTTGAGATTCATCCAGCCCAGAAGTGAGTAATAACCTGTGGGCTATATGCTTCCCATAACTGATAAGCTTCCTTTGGCCTGCATTGTGTGTCTCTCAGAATAATTGTATCAATACATTAAGATCTGGAGAATTTACATAAATGTCATCTTTTGGTTCTTAGAAAACGTTGGTAGATTTCACAGGCTAAGAGTGAAATTTCAGCCAGAAAACCATTGGTTGGATCTGAGTAATGACTGCCTCATTAGATGGGATATGTGCTCTTCTGTTCACCCTCATCCTTATCATTCATTCAGGAGGCACCAACATCTGGATTTCCAATTTCTGACTAAGTCCCATGTCCTAATATTACAAATGATGAAATTAGAACCCAAGGAATTTTTGTGGTAACTTCAAAGCCATATAAGCTAGACAGAGGTAGTGTCATACCTGCCTCCTAGTGCTGTGTTCACATTCTACATTGGTTCAAAAGCTTCTTTAGCCTAACATTTTTGATGTACAGAGCAATGAACCTAATGCTATTGGAGGTACAGAATTCAGGTGACACTTTTTGCCATTATTAGCTTTCAAGCCATCCGTTTGGAATAATGCAATTCACTCAGGAAGTCTTGTCACTGGGCAGATCAATAGCTCTGACCTACTTGATTATGTAACTTGCAATTGTGTTTCCATTATAAAACTCATTACCTAGTACAGAGAGAAAAAAAAATCCTCACTTATCTTTTTTAGAATCTTTTCTCAAGCTACGTATGCTAAAGGTCAGGGTTCCTTTCCAGCGTTATAGCAACATTTTGGTTTTTGATTGGGCAAAGAAAAAGTAAGATTGATTCAAGTAAGTCTGATTCCACAATTTATTCTCATACTGTAATACTTAAATTCATATTTAGATGGCTTTAGGTATGTCATCCAGGGAATTCTTTATTTCTTTAGCAGCTTTATACATTTTATTTGTTTTTGCCATAAGAAGTAAAAAGAAGGGAGACTTCTCCATTCCAAATAATGATATAGGATTCATCCTTATCTTTCCCTTCCCTCCACTCCCTTCCATGCATTTTCTCTTCCTCCTCCTCCTTCCTCTCCCTTTCCTTCTTCTTCTTTCTTTTTAAAATTCTCTTCCCTCCCTTTCCTTCTTTAATCATTTATTGGTTGCTCACTGCATGGTAGTCATTGTGCAAGAAAATCTAAGGTAAAAGGAGACTGATAAAGAACAAGGTTAGATGAATGAATCCACAAATAATGTAATACATTAATTAATGAAAAAATAATTTAAGACATATATAGCAGACAACTCTCAGTGTTCCACTCCTATTCTCTCAGATCCTCTTACTATGCATCAGCTTGACTTTCAAAGGCAGCACTGATATCTTTGTTGGTGGGTTGCCCTCAGAAGCCAAAAATGCCTATACTGGTACAGGGGTAGCTTGTAACCAATGACAAATCAGTGTAGGAATAAAAATACCCAGATCCCACCTTCCCGGATAAATTTTGCAGTTTTCCATAGTTTCCCAATGGGATAGTATTTATCAGTTACCCACAATAGTTGACTTAATAACATACCTCTTAAAGGCTGCCTTCCTTCCCTGACTGCTTCCTTCCTTATCTGTACATGCCTCTTGCACCTCTCAAAAGACTGCTTAACTCAAATCCTGGTCCCAGACTGCTTTGGAGAACCACCGAACTAAAGTCCTATGGGAACTTAGGAGAAAACAATTATGCGTGGAAGAGTTGGAGAAGGTGCCAATTTAGGAGGTGACATTTGAACTAGGTTTTAAAAAAATAAATGGAGTTTGCCAAGTACAGGTTATGAGATTAATAATACTAGCAGCTAAAACACTTTATATCTGCTTTCCCCTTTGTTTCCCAGAAAACTTTGTTTTTTGGTTGTTTTTTTTGTTTGTTTGTTTGTTTTGTTTTTTGTTTGTTTTGTTTTTGTAAAAATTCTTCATTTTTACAAATGAGGAAACTGGGGTTTGGAGAGATTAATCAAGTTACATAAGGTTACTCTCTCTATAAATGGCAAGGCTAAGATTTAAACACAGTATCATAGGGGTTCAAAGGTATAGCTCTTTGTGACAATATACTACAAAGAAGAAAGAAATCAGGCTTTCAAAGCAGACACATTTGAGCTTCAACCCTCCTTTGTATTAGCTGTGGGTCTTTAAGTGAAAATTAACCTCTAAATCTGTTTTCTCCACTTAAATTTGAGATTACTCTGAAATACTCTGAAGAATGTTTTCATAAAGTTTAATGGAAGTATAACATGTAAAGTACTTACTAAAATACTTGACATAAGAAGGCACTCAGCAAATATAGTAGTAGTTGTTATCATGACATATGACTATTATAAGCAGATGAAACTATTTATAATACAAAATAAAAAACAAAATCTTTTTTTAAAATAAAAAGCAAAACAATAAACTAAATCTTTTAAAAAATGATTCCAATTTGAAAAATAGTGTGTGCAAAATTTAAATATGGATGTTAAATGTGTGTGTGTGCACACACCTGTGTGTATGTATGTGTGTGAGTGTGTGTGTGTGAGAGAGAGAGAGAGAGAGAACAGAAGGTAAAGAGAGGAAGGTTAGGTTATAGCCCAAAAAGGAATACTTAAAGGTGAAAGAGGAAAGCAGTTCAGTTAGTTTGACTGAAGTATATGTGGTCAGCATTTTCTCTGAGGAAATCAATATCTAACTGTGATAGCCAGCAATAAAGTTTTGAGGTTGCCTGACTCCAGTTCAGTGCTCCTTCCACTGAGTTAAGTTTTGATTGAGGAAACAGAACAAGGAGAGACTGGGGAAGAACTGGCTAGGACAAAATGGCAAAGACTTCATAAATACTATCTTTTTTGGGAGGTGGGTAAGAGAAGCTAGGACCGAGAGAAGGAATAAAGTAGGATAAAGAAAAAAACCCACTATTTGGATGAGAATTGGTGAAGAGCTTTAAAGCAAAAATGGAATTGCCATGAGAGGCAACTGGAAGCTAGTGCCAACTAGTAATTTATTACTGAAAGCTTTTAAATGTCCAACTCCATCATGAAATGAAGGTTAGGAAAACTCAAAAAACAATGCTCTGTTGGCGTATGTGTGACTGGATTAAACTTCATAGAAAGAATAGGTAATGATGAACCAGCTGCTGTCTGGAATCTGATGGCAGTTATAAAAATATATCTCTGTTCCTAAAAAAGTTGTTTACTAATTTTTAAATTAAATTTAATTTTTTTTTCAGTTTTCTAAGATTCACTGTTTATGCACCATACCCAGTGCTCCATGCAATATGTGCCCTCCTTAATAACCACCACTGGTTGTTTATTAAATTTAAGAGTCTGCTCCTTCTTAAAACTTTCACTAAGAAGACTTCTGCCTTTCCTTACCAAGAATTCTTATACATATTATTTGAAAACCTCTAAGGTTTCATAAATATTCATATATACAAAGTGAGTACTGATAGAGTGATAAAACTGCATGCATGAGTCAACACCTTCGAATTTATTTCCATAGTCTACAATTTGTAAACCAGAAAACAGCTTGATTTCTCATCTGCACCTTCTAAGGTTTCAGAAGCATGACTGATTAACTCCTGAATAAGGGAATCATGGCTTGGTACCAATAGCAAACATGTTTCTAGTTTAAAAGGGAAAAGCATGATTGAAAAGCAAAAGCTCCTTATATTGACAATTATACTATAATCTATAATCATATTTCTGGAGAAAACTTCTTTCTGATATATTATTTTCCTTTAGTTAGTAAATATCTAAAGAAATCAATCCATGTGGTCATGAAAGGACAAACCAATATATATTTTCATTACTTGGACAGCTGGCCATGTGTCTTTTTAAAAAAAAAATTAAGTATAGTTGACACACAATATTATATTAATTTTAAGTATACAACATAGTGATTCAACATTTCTGTATATAGCATGCCTCTCTATGCTATGCTCACCACAAGTATAGCTACCTTCTGTCACCATATGAAGCAATTATGAGATCATTGACTATATTCCTTATGCTGCACCTTTTATTCCTGTGACTTACTCATTTCCCAATTGGGAGCCTGTATCTCCCAATTTCCTTTGCCCATTTTGCCCATCTCTCCAACCCCCTTCCCTGTGGCAACCATTAGTCTGTTCTCTGTATTTATAGGTCAGATTCTGCTTTTTGTATGTTTATTCATTTGTTTTGATTTTTAGATCCACATATGTGTGAAGCCATATGGTTTTTTTTCCCCCTCAGTCCGACTTATTTCACTTAGTGTAATATATGCCAGGTCCATCTATGTTTTCGCAAATGGCACAATATCATTCCTTTTTATGCCTGCATAATATTCCTCTGTGTGTGTGTGTGTGTGTGTGTGTGTGTGTGTGTGTACCACATATTCTTTATTCATTCATCTTCTTTTTTTAAGATTTTATTTATTCATTTGACAGATAGAGATCACAAGTAGGCAGACAAGCAGGCAGGAAGAGAGGAGAAAGCAGGCTCCCCGCTGAGCAGAGAGCCCAATGTGGGGCTTGATCCTAGGACCCTGAGATCATGACCCAAGCCAAAGGCCGAGGCTTTAACCCACTGAACCACCCACATGCCCATCATCTTTTGATCATATGTCCTTTTCCCCCACTTTATTTTCAGTGTTCCAAAATTCATTTTTTAAGCAACACACCCAGTGCTCCATGCAATATATGTTCTCCATAATACTCACCAATTTTGAAAATTATGTATAAGAGGCTTTATGGACAAGTTCTAAAAGGGTATACATCACCTTTAATCTCATTCTATTGGCCAAAGGTTACTCACAAGGCCCCATTTAACTGCAAAGGAGGCTGGGAAATATAGTCTACTGAATATCCAGCAAAAAAATGAAAGATGTGGTGGTATCACCCAGCAACTTTTGCCACAACAGCCAACTGCTTTATACTTCTTAATGTCAATGCTGGAGTCTAAATGAATAGAAAATTTATATTTACCAATATTTTGGGTGAAGAAATATAAAACCACCAGCTAATTTTTCCAAGTGCTTTGATTTGTCATTGTCTGGTTTTCAGGAATGAGAATGAGACCACTTCTTAGATTTTGTATTACTATTGACAGAATTACTTAGATTTACTTATTTTAGTTTGCCTAAACCATATAATCATGAGCTCTTAATTTTTAAAGTGATTTTCTTGTATCCTACTGCCATTATTGATCTAAGTAGAAATCAAAAAGTAGTTTATGATACCAAATTATCTCATTTATGTTGACTGCAGAAACTCTTCGATCATAATAGCACCAAAACAAGAAAGCTTCTGACACCTCCTTTCTAAAAAATACTCTAACAGTTTTTTCTTTTTTTTTTTCTTTTGTCTCTAAATTACACTCTGAAATCTGTACTATGCTATAATTAAAAGAAGCAGCATTCTTTGGTAATGGGAATCATGGGAGTGTTCTCAGACCAATTTATTTCTCAGCTCAAGTTTACCATAAGAGCTGTTTTTGGTTCAGGGACTCTCAAGGGAAATCAAGAGAACCTCAGGAACTTGTTCAGAATTTCCAGGTTAAGTGGAATGGGAAGGCTGTGACAAGTGGCTGTGCCACCTGCAATCTGATGAGCAGCCAGGGGCCCAAACCAGAGCATCTTCCCGGATATCTGCTAATTGCTCCTCTATGCACACACATAAATCTTATTTCAACTTGGCCCACCAGTGAGCCAGAACTTTAGATGGTCTATTTCATTAAGATGTTATCATTACTGTCATTAAAAAATTTCAAAACTATTATTGGAAAATAACCTACAGAAGAAAAATGTTTGTTATATACTATGTCAATAATTCTTTGTCTACTGAATGACTTGAGTAACAGTAGTTAGTCTTCTCAGACTACAATGGCCATAAAATATGTCCTTCTGGGAAGTGTCACAGGACATTTTGTCACAGCACTCAACTCATAATTTTCATTTACTGCTTCTAAATTAATGATAATTAAAGAATTTTTCAACAGGAAACACACAATCTTACCATCCTAACTATTAACTATTTCTAACTTTTCTAATTTATTTCTCATCCTTATTTATATGTATTTAAGTTCTTGTTAGTGTTGTTGGTGGTGTTGGTGTTCCTGTTGATATCTGCTAACCTTGTGTTTTGTTTTGTTTTGTTTTACCATTTAGTATACTACAAAAGCCTAATTTTGAACAGAGTAAGTATTTTTGTTGACAAGTATTTACTGAGCTCCTGCTATGTGCTAGGCATTATGCCAAGTCCTGGGAGGCAACAATAACAAATATAAATCTTGCCTCATGTAGCTTACATTCTAGGAGTGGGGATGCAGAGATAGACAATAAGACATAAAGATGTAAATAAGACAGTGCCAAGTGTGGAGAATTGAGACTTGAATGATGAAAAAGATGCAGCTCTGTGAAGACCCAGGGAAGAGTGGTTGATCCACACAGAAAATAACACTGAAAAGGGTGCAGTTTTGGTATGCTCCACGTGCAGAACAAAGGCCATAGTAAAAAATAACATAAATGAAGAGACAAGAACAGACAAAGTAGAAGAAGTCAATGAGGGATTTTGGAGTCCTTGTAGATGATACTAAAGAATTTATTAAGAAGCCACAGAAAGTTATTAAGCAGAGGCATGGTAAGATTCAAATTATGCTTTCATCACTCCAGTGTCCAAGTTTCTATGCAGACATAGAGAAAGGCAAGAAGAGGAAAGCCTGAGTAGAAAGATAAGTCTGGTCTTAAGCCAGGAATGTATTAGGGGAGATACTGAGAAATGCTGGGACTCTGAGTATATTTTGAAAGTAGAGACAAAAGGGTTACCATGAATTAAATGTGTGCTTTGAGAAATAAAATGGAATCAAGGAAGATTCCTAAGCATATGGGAATGTGGTACCATTTATTATAATAGAGATGATTTGATGATATTCATTCATTCAAACATTTATTAAATGATTCTTTTGTGTCAGATACTATGCTAGGCTCTGTGGGTAGGAAGAATCCCTTAAGGAATCTTAATCTCAGTAAGAAGTGACAAAGGATGGCAATAAGGCAGAGGGAGAAGGATAAAGAGGAAATGACAAATTTAAGAAGTATGTGGGAGGTGGATTTGGCAGACTATGGTGTCTGATGTTCAGAGTGGTAAAAGATTCTGGGACGACTGGAAATTTATGATTTAAGTAGGTAGATGACAATGCCATTAATAAAGATGGGGAATTTATAATAAGAAATTAGTTTGTGGAGAAAGTCCTTATTAAATTAAAAATGGAAATTAATGTTACTGATCACTTCTTATATACCAGGTACTGTGCTTCCTGCTTAACATAAACAACCTCATTTAATTCTCAAAACACTTCTTTTACATTATTGTATCAGTATTGATATACTATTTTTGGCCCTATTTTTATAGAGAGGTGATCTGAAAATTACCTCTGGAGGTTAAATAACTTGCTCAGTGCTACATACGTAGTAAGTAGGAGGATCTTTGAATCCATGACACCAGTATTTGTAGATGTTAGGTTTGAGATGCCAGAGATATTTGGCTAGGGGCATTTAGTAGACTTAGAAATAAAGACCTGTATAATTTGGGACATCACCTAGAGATACAGATTTGAGGACAACCAGCCTAAAGGGGAGTGATTACATATTGTGGATCAGCATTCTTCTCTTCCGCATCTTGCTTTCCTCTACCCCTAATGTGTTGCCTGCAATCAACTTCCAAAGAATCTGTTTGCACTTGTATCCTTGTCTCAGAGTCTGCTTTTGAAGGAACTCAAACCCAGACAGAACAGGTTTAAAAAAATATATAGAAGGTGAGGAAGAAAGAACAACAAACTCTTTCTTAGGAGCTTGACCATGAAAGGAGGGAATTCATAGGTAAGCAACCATAAGAGAACATACAACTATGTTTCAAGAAGGGAAAACAACCAAATATATGCTGGGAGGAAAGTTAGTCAATAGGGAAACACTGAAGAGGTCTTGGTAAAAAAAAAATCTATTATTTTCTGTAAGGTTGAAAAAGTTTTCTGTTCAGCAGAAGGAATGAGAGAGAGAAGATAGAGTGGGGTTTTGGGTGACTGATGAAGGGTTGAGAGCACAGGACTTTGGTGATATCAGTTTGAGTGTTTGCATGATTTTTACCATCAGAACTTGGCAGTCACAGAGTAGAAGTGAAGAAGATGATTGGAGTAATATGAGACTGGGTTAAAACTTCCAGGACTGACCTATTTGAGTAATACAAGTGTCTAGGGTAGAAACAACAGTGACCAGGTGAAAGTGACAAGAGCCCAGGCATTTCTAGCTATTCTAGTTCTTGCTGACCTGGTTGGTCACAGACCACTTGACTGAGACCTCAAACCCCCAACTGTCCTTGCTTTCTTTGTCTTCTTAAATCCTTTTTGCCTGACTTCTTTCTGACCTATGACTTTCCTGACCTTCAGATTTCATGAATAGTCTTTTTTTTTTTTTTTTTTTAAATAAAAGGAGTTATGGAGTCACTGAGTTGAAGAGTTGCTAAAGTTAGAAACACTTTTGCATACAATAAAAAAGTGCCAGAGAGTTTCTCACTTGCCAAGGTTATAAAAAAACAGTTATGGGAAAACCAAGAGACTGCTTTTTCTACTACACTGAGATGTTTATGGTAAAGGTAGGAACAATGAGGCAAAAGCAGAGAGGGTAATAATGCAAAAATAGACTTTGTCCTTTTTTAAATATTGGAATTTGCATTTTTTTTCTTAATTTCTGCTAGCTATTTTTATTTCTGTGATTTATTACTTTGATTTCCATCATGGATAAGATACAGTCACCTCATAACCCTGTTTCTCACCAGAATCATCATCACTTTGTCTTTCAAGCAATGACCTTCCCTCAGCTACAAAGGAGGGGTAATAAAGTGGCTAAGACTGTCGAGGTCAGTTGAAGAGCTGGCATCCATGACTGAGGATACCTTTCTCTCCCATAAGGAAACACCTCTGCACCCAGCTCTGTCTCAGGAGGCAAAGGGGGCAAGAGATCAGGAAGCTAATTAACTCAGATCTCTCCCTTTGGCTATGGAAATCATTAATCATAGAGCCACCACATGGCCACTGATCTTTTAATGATGATTTTAATTTGCATACTAAGCAAACAGTCTCAAAATGTTGTTTTGGATAGAATTTGTAAGCCACGCCTAGCCAGATTATTTCAAAGTCAATTGCACTTTAATACTCTTTTCCAAAAAGTCACTCTTTCATTTTGACAACTTCATTTTGTAATTACTGTCACTGAGCTGTGGTTTGTTTGGTGATGGGTGAACTAATCCCAACCATGCATTTATTAGTTTTAATAAAAGGGTAAAAACATTCCAGTTTAAAATTGCTTTTAAAATTGTAATGGTTGTGAAATAGTCTGGGTTTTAGAATTTGAAGGGATTTTAGATAGTAACTACTCCAAGTGATTTGCAAATTTTTAAAATGAAGATCTAGACATGTTAAGTGACTCACCAGAGGTCACAGAGAACTGATTGGTAGAGCTGAACTGGATCAAAAATCTAGTATTTTCCCCTCAAATTATTAATGAAATTAGACACATTAAGATACCACAGTGATTTAAAACAATGTACTCTTTTCTTCAGAATCAATTAAACCCTACATAGTTGAGTGTACTGCATTCCAAATTAGACAGCTTGGCTCACTAGCATTATTGCTGTCAAAAGCCATATCATCTCAAGCTAATTTTCTTAATTTGAAAAGCAAAATCCATTTACTTGTTTTTCATTAAGTAATAATACTTGTCTTGAAGTAATGTGGCCCAAAAATTGGAATCATGAAAAGAAACAGCTTAACTGCACTCAGAACAGTGCTTAAAAGAAACAAAGACTTCAGAGTGTAACATATAGGGAATAAAGTGCCCTGCTTTAACAGTAGAGGACAGGATGTTTGAGGTGATTTACAGTTTAACAAGTGATCTACATCTACTCTCACTATTATAATGTACTCAATGATTGTTATTGTTTTGTATAACTCAAAACACAGGGCTGTTATGTGATGGTTGGTGACTCTACCTAAATTAGATCCTGGGCTCTAGGTCTTCTAGCTCTCAGTTCAGAGTTTCCCTGACAAAATACTAACAGCCCTTCATTAAACTGTATGTGATATAATGGTCACCGTGTTCTTGTTGGATGCTGACTTACAGCTGCTCACCAAGTGAGTGTGAAAGCTACTTCTAATCTCCTCATTTGAGGTCCTATCTCTAGGAGAGCTGAGACAGAAAGCATTCCTCTTTACTTCATCAGAGTCCTCTTAACTCCAATGTGGGCCCTGTGATTTCTCTGACTCATTTAAATTCCTGCTCTACCCACAGCAAGGCTGCCTCTGCCAGAGAATACCGCACCCCTTTTTGGAAAATGCTTTCCTTCATACTCCATGGGCAATACCACTGATGGCTCCAAAACACGCTCACTTAGGATTTGAAGAGAGGGTGGAATAAAACCTTTTAAAACAGTCACTCAATATTAACAGATAAGGAGAGAGGAGGGTGGAAACAGAAAGATGCACATAGATGTGAAGACTACAGCCTAAATGGCTAAAGCCTAAGAAGTTCTGGAAAGAGAGAAGAGAGTTTAGGCAAGGGTTTTATATTTCAGAGGTAGCACATTTCACTGCCCAGGGACACTTCCCCCATTACACTACTGTTCAACATAGCAGGCAAATTTAAAACATTCTACTTGTACTCATTTCATATCTGTAGTCTGATCAACTTAGACTAATATTAAGGACCTTCGAACTCTGATACATATTGCAGTTGCACCTATTAGTACTCTTCCAACTTTTTTTTTTTTTAAAGATTTTATTTATTTATTTGGCAGAGTGAGATCACAAGTAGGCAGAGAGGCAGGCAGAGAGAGAGAGGAGGAAGCAGGCTCCCTGACAAGCAGAGAGCCCTATGTGGGACTCGATCCCAGCACCCTGAGATCATGACCTGAGCTGAAGACAGAGGCTTAACCCACTGAGCCACCCAGGTGCCCAGTACTCTTCCATATTTTAAAAATTTGATCATACCTGAACTTCTCTCTGTAACTGGGTAGATTTCATGATGGCAAAAGGGAAAGAGTAATATAATTTGGATTATCTTTGCAATATTCAGCTGTGTTTTCATGAAGTTTTCTTTTGCTCATGATGACCATACATTCCAGTGTGTGCCTGATAATATAATTACCCATAACATCCTCTTTTACTTTCAAAGTATCCCCATTTGGAACAATATGTTATGTGGTAACCATAGCCATATTTTAAAACATAAATTTGCAATATGTTGCAAACAACTTTGCTGTTCTTATGCCATACCTTCAACAAATATTTACTGAGTGTTTGATATATCCAAAATATTATTTTAGTAGTTCCAATGCTAAAGTAGAAATATGGTTTCTGTTGCCTAAAAGTTCACTTTCATGATGAAAAGATAGACAATGACAGAAAAAAATGAACACTGCTATAAAGTAGAATGATATGACTTATAAACGGGATTTCAATATTGTGCTGAAGAGAGGGTTTTTAGAATTGAGGAGTTTTAAAGAAGTATAAGACCTGAGCAGGCATTCCAGGCAGAGATAGTAAGCAACAATAACACTAAAAGCAAAAACAGCAGTAGCAGATATAATTTATTAATGCCTGCTATTTTCCAGGAATGATGCAAGATGCTTTAGAGATATTTCTAATCACAGTTTAATCAAATCTAATTGAAGCATAATTTCTATTAATTCTCATCTTGCATTATTGATGTTAGAATCTAAGCAGAGCATATGACAAGGTAGGTTGGGAGATGTCTTGCTATGCAGGACCTTGAAAACCAAACTACAGACAGCAGAAGTCATTTCACGTTTTGACTGTCAGTGAGAATAAGATTAGATGGCAATGGTGGAAGGATGGTCAGAAGGGAAACACACCAGGAACTCGTTAGAAGGCTATAGAAATATTGCAGACATAATGAGGGATTGAAGTAGGTGAGGGACAATGGAAACTAGGGTACAAATTTGAGAGCAACTGCAGAAATAATGTTAATATTATTTTTTACATTTAATAAGTTATGAGAGGGCGCCTGGGTGGCTCAGTGAGTTAAGCTTCTGCCTTCAGCTCAGGTCATGATCTTAGGGTCCTGGGATCGAGGCCTGCATGGGGCTCTCTGCTCAGTGGGGAGCCTGACTGCCTCTCTGCCTACTTGTGATCTCTCTATCTCTCTCTGTTTCAAATAAATAAATAAAATCTTAAAAAAAAAAAGTTATGAGATTTTCTTGTCCTGATAAACTCTAATGAATCTCTAATTCTTAGGATAAACTGTTGATATGTGTGGATGAATGGATTGTTGTATTTGAAATTACTCTGGATTTTTATCCTTTTCCCCTTCATTCCTGCTTAGCCCATTATATTTTAAGTTATCTTTAACTCATTGAGTAATTTCAGTAACTTTCAGAAAAAGAATATTTGCTCTATAAATTACTTACCTCATCGTTTTTTTTTTTTAATAACTTTTAAATCCTGTGCAGTATCATGTAAATGAAGTTGCAGGGCCATGTCAAAAATAGATTTGGGAAATCCATTCCCCAGGAAATTTAGAAAATAAAATAAATGAAAAGAAAATATTATCTGGCTTAGGAGTGAATTTGTGGAGCACCTAGGTGGCTTAGTCAGTTAAGCAGCTGACTCTTGGTTTTGCTTGGTCATGATCTCAGAGTTGTAAGATTGAGCCCTGAGTCAAACTCTGTGCTGAATGCTCAGCACAGTCTGGTTGAGATTCTCTCTCTCCCTCTCTCTCAGCACCTCCCCACTCCCACTTGGGCTCTCTCTCTCTCTTAAATTAAAAGGAAAATAAAGATGTGCTATGGTAAGTGCTGTGAAGTGTGTAAACCTGGTGATTCACATACCTGTACCCCGGGGGATAAAAATATGTTTATAAAAAATGAAAAATTTAAAAAAAAAGAAAAGAAAGAGTGAATCTGTGCATAGCAAGGTGATTTTAATAATCATGATCTGTAAGAAATTTATTTTGAATTGTTTTTCCACCTATGGTGCTTACCCATTCATATTCTTTCAACTGGTTCCTTGATTAAGAAGTAACTGTGATCAAGTCCAGAGATCAGATTCTTCACTTCAATCTCATTAGGAATGTTTTCACATCAACAAGAACTATGGGCTCAGCTGAAATACGTAGACTCAAAAATGACAAAAAGAGAGTTATATTAATGACTTTAAGTCATTAGGATATCATTTACCCTATTAATGGTAAATGAAATAGAAGTAGGAATAAAATGAAAAAAAAATTATTCCAGGAATTTGTCTTTAGCTTAAGTTAAATGTAGGATTTTTAAAAATGTGTATTTTGTCTTAAAATTTGTATCAGGTACAAATTTGCAGGTGACATTCAAGTTCACATCCATAAGGCAGCCACTCATATTCTTTGCATCCAGAAAAGAAGTTACTTTTAAGAAGTTACTTAATATGAGGTGTTTATGAAGAATGTCTACAGTTCCCATAATTAGCTGCAAACAAGACTCTAAGCACTAATAACTGACAGTGAGCCCCTTTAAATTATGTGTTCATCTTAAATTGGAAATAGATTCCTAAATAATTTCACTTAAAAAGTAGGTATCTCCTAACATACTCTATCAAGATGTATTGTTATTACTTCAAGGATCACTTAACATTTTCTACAAAGTTATTTGGACCATCTCTGTAATATCATTGACCTAGAAATGCCCATACAAAGAACTTCTCAATGCTTTCCCTTTCAGTTGGCTAATGTTTCTCTCTTAATCCTGTCTTCTCTGTTCCTCACCTGATGTCAAAAAATACTAAGCTTTTCATGAAAAGAAAATGACTTTGCCATATGTAATATTTTTGACTATTATCTCTTGAGGAATGAGAATTTCAGTGGAGGCTTTCTTTTCTCACAAATAGCTTTTCCTTTACAATTAACAATAGTACAAAAAGAATTTATTAAAATTTTATATTACTTTATGCTTTCTTTTTTGTTTTTTTTTTATATAATTTAAAATAACTTTCTACTTTACGCTTTCTAATACACTTTAACAAAAATTATCTTACTTGATCCTGAAAAGAAAACTCCAATTGAAGTAGAGCAGGTGTTACTCTTTTTCATATATAATTGAGAGGATACTGAGGCCCACTTAAAGAGCAGGTGGTGGAGTAAAGATTTTCATGTTAGTCTGATTTCCTATCTAGTGAATCCTGCACTGTATCCTAAGGACAATATTTGTGCCAATACGAAGGAATAACAGAACACTGGTAAATAGGTACAGAACTTCTCTGCCAATTGAAAAATATACAAAAAGAAAGAATCTTACATTGCTAGTGACTGCTGGATTGTACACTGCAGCTTTGTATAGACAACAATGGTACTTAGTACAGATGGTGAGATCTCACCTTGGCAGGGCAGAGCTTTTACCTATCTGCAGAGAACAGGGGAGAAGGGTGGCAGAACTTGGGGCCAGGTGAGGGAGGCATGTTTATAAGGGCCCCACAGCTGCGATGTATGTTACAGTATCTAGTATGATGGTACATGCAGAGCTTCACCCCTGGACATGCTGTCCAGGAATTTGAATAATGTCCTGGTCAAGTACTAAGCATCATGCCTAGCTCAGACCACTACTCTTTTCGTCCAGATCCCATTCTTCAGTTGAATAAACATACCCAAATCCTCTTTCCTTTTGATGGTGCTGGAGGTGTGGGGGGTAGTTCACTGTTCCTGGTAATCTGGACTCCATCAGGTCATCTCTTCTGGGAGACATTGTATAAATGCTTCCTTTTCCTATGTCAATCATCAGCTGACTGAATTATAGAGATGAGAGGAGTGGAGTTCAGCTAGCCCAACCCACCAGCTGTAGCTAATTTTTAGCTCTGCCTCAATCAGGACATCCCTGATATTTAGAAGTCACAATACCAAAAAATACTAAATTAAGAACCTGACACAGTAAACAATGTATATACCATTTTTCAAATTTGTACAAGATTTATAAATTTGCTTTGGAACTTGTGCCCAGAGTTAAGGGATGAAGTTTATGTAAAGCAGGCGGGAGCTTGAAGCCAGTAAGAGTCAAAACTGCCTTTCAGAAGTTTATAGGGGTAAATGTGGCAAAGAAATATGCCCCTCCCAAAAGAACTCTGCCCACTTTTCTAAAGTAATGCAAGAGCATAGATGGGGTTTTATATTTCTTTTTATTTCCAGCCCTAGGTCTCTGGATTCTCAACACATAATATGTGTTCAATACATATTTCTTATAAAAAATGAATCAACTTGGGGTGCCTCCAACTCTTGATTTTGGCTCAGGTCATGATCTTGGAGTTAAGCGATCAAGACCTGCTTTGGATTAGACGTGGAGCTTGCTTGGGATTGTCTCTCTCCCTCTCCTTCTCCCCCTCCCTAACCCTCCCCACTCCCCCAGCTCACAGGTATACAGGGTTTCTCTTGTTCTTAAGAAAAATTGAATTAACTTTTTCTTACTATAGTCATCTTCAGTTTCTAAAAGTGATTAATTTACTGAAGTAAGGAAAGCTGAAGTACTATAAAGAAATTTCAATGTATTTCCTCATTTCAATTTTGCATAGTTTGGATTCTCAGATACAAAGGACTTTTGTGTCTGGAGTCCATAATTGACAATAGTGCTACCTCCAGACAAAGTGTGTGTTTGTAGCTTAGTTCTAATGCAAGCTGGGGGAGAAACATTTACCTGTTTAATCAAACTCAGTGCTCCCTCTTTCTTAGTGGAAAGGTATGGCTGGGAAGCAGCTAACCCACTGGCAATTAATCTATTTCCCCTTGCATTTGGGCTGGACTATAGGAAAGTTCTTGTCAATGCAAAGGAGAAATGTTATGACTCACTCCCTGTTGAGGCCCTTGAGAAGAAAATGTACCTCCTCCATGGGAGGGGATGACAGACCATAATGGAATAGCCCAAGTTTTTGAACCTCATTGTAGAAGGCTTCCCTCCAACCAAGGAACACACACATTAGACTATTAAATGAACATAGAATGACCTACTATTGTGTTAAACTCCTGAAATTTGGGGATTTGCTTGTTAAATGGCTAGAGTTACTTAACTGAGTACACATCAGAAGCAATATAAGGAAAAATTGGAAAAAGTAGCTATGCAACAATTTCAAATATTCTTGAATGCAACGCTAAGGAAATCCCAGATACAACAGGGAGAATATATAGGCAAGTGGGGAGAGAATGGCAAAGAAATCTCTTAAACTTGTAAAAGAAAGAAGAAAAATAATTTTGTTTAAAAACACATGCGAGTTGCTAAGTAAGAACTTTATCTTTCCATATATCTTTGCTATTGTAAAACATGACAGTGAGCAGAGCATGGATTTGACCACTAGATTCTGTTTTTTCATCAAAGATGTTTAACTCAAGTCTTCAGAATTACTATTTTTAACTCCAAAAGCAAATATACTTTAATTTTAAAGAGATGCCAAAAATAAGATTCTCTAAAAATTTTTAAAAATTTGATCTTATTTAAATTCAGCTGTCCTTGAAATGAAGATTATCTATTAGTGGGCTACATGTTAATTGATCATCTGCATAGATGACTTAAGGTATTTAAATAGCTATATTAGTTATTTTGGAGTCCAGTAGAAGAAATTCATTTAATAGTTTCCTTTCAAAAATATTATTGCTATTAATTTTTCTTGCTAGAAAAACTTCCTTTCTTGTGAAGTTATGATATATATATATGATGCCACTTCAAAGACATAATCATTTCCATGGGATAGCAATTCTTGTTTATGATCTTGAAGAAATTCTTCTTCCTAACAACTTTACTTGTGATATAACCATCATTTCTCTCAGAATGACCCAATACTGTCATAACCCGTTTGGTAAAAAGATAGTTTTAAAGTTATGGCCCCAAATTTTAGTAATAAACTAATACTTCTCAGATTTTTGCTCAACTTTAAAAATGTGTATCTTTGATTTTGCTTTTTCTCTAGTTACAACAATTTCCTGAGGCCAAATAAATGTGGACTTGTGTGCTGAATATCAGCTGAGTTATAGAAAGATGCTGTTAATACACTTCTTAAAATACTATATATCATTTTTCACTCCTTCTGGAATACTGAGTGCCCTAAATCCTTTGTATTCAGCTTGCTATTAGCTAAAGGCTGAAAAAGATTATATTACAAAGTTTAAAATAACATGGCCAGCACACAGAATGCAATCAATGCTGTTGAAGACAATGAATAATGCACAGATTAACTTGGTTATGATGATTTTCATTTTTATTTTGTCTATCATCCAATTATTGCCACGTTCACATTTAATTTCAATCCCGTGGTGATTTGTTTAGTGACTCTTCTGTTACATTACCTATGCTTTTTAGAACCATGTTTAATATACAATAGATTCCTAATAAATATGGTTAGCTTTCTGAATTTTTTAAATAAAGCAGATATACTATTTGGTTCTTGTTGATTTAGTTGAAGATTCTGAATTTTGTAACAAGCTCAAGTCAGGATTTATCCTGTGGTGATTTGATATATTCTGTTGAGAGCTATGCTTATTCCTTTCAGGCCTGCAGGCAGAAACACCCACACCAAGAGAGCTAGCCCCAGCAGTCCAGAGGATTTTCCTCTGGGTTTTGTAGATGCCCTCTTTCTCCCTGCTCTGCATTTCTCCTATGATTTCAACTTACTTAAAACTAGATTGTGGAGCATGTCAACCTACAACTGACCAGGATGTCAGTCTTTAAAAAGTCCTAAGAAACCAACAGGATAAATAAGAAACAGGTGCAAGTTAACTCAGGTTCCCACCTGCAGTTGCTATTAACTAGCAAAATACAAATTGATATTGCTTCTGTCTAAAGGAAATATAAACAATCCTGTTTCATGGTGCCTATCGATTCTATTGAATATTCTGAGGAACATGAAATCAGCAATCATAGCTGAAAGTTTTGATGTAAAGGAATGGCAAAAGGTTATTTAGAATGAACATATGATAGATATATTTTATCATCCAAATATTAAATCCTTTAATATAGTTCACATAAAACATTCTGTTTCAGAATATGGACAAAGAAAACTGAAGAGAGAACCTGGATGATAGAAAAGGAAGAAATGGCTTTCTCATTTTTCGCCTTGAAAAGATTGAATCTGCTTTAGTCAGTAGAAGTGAATTTATTAGCATGTTACCTCTTTTTGGTCTGTAATCTTTATTAATAGATAATCAGTTTCTCTTCATCTTTAGTAAATAAATGTTGAATAGGTAGTTGAATCTTATCGGTTTGAGAGAAATAATATATTTGCGTTATCTCTGTCCAGTCCTAAAACATTTCTGGCAACTGGATCTCCAGTTTCATGGGAGTTACTGCTGTGTAGACCTGACTCATTTCTGCTCTCTGATTCCAGTAAATATTTACCCTCTACCTTGAGAATATGCACTTTGGTGCTTGCTCACTATTATATGCTCTCTTTTTGAACCACATGAGCAATAGGAACATCAGCAAGGCTATTATACGAAAAAATGATACCCAGTGAAGGCAGAAGTTAGGCTTAAAGAAGGCAACAGTGGCCAGTGATGCAAAGGACACATCTATTCAGTATCAGCAACCTACAAAGATTCTGATGTCCAACAAGAGGTGGTGAGGTATTTTACAGTTTTTCAGGCAGAGGAGACCAAAATGACATATATTATTGCTAGTGGGATTGGTTGCAAATTAGAGAAAACTTGACTAATGGTGGTTAAACAAATTTTTTTTTCATTTTTTAATTAACCTACAATGTATTATTAGCCCCAGGGGTACAGGCCTATGAACTGCCAGGTTTACACACTGCACAGCACTCACCATAGCACATACCCTCCCCAATGTCCATAACCCCACCACCCTCTCCAACCCCCCACCCCCCAGCAACCCTCTGTTTGTTTTGTGAGATTAAGAGTCTCTTATGGTTTGTCTCCCTCCCAATCCCATTTTCTCTCATTTATTCCTTTCCTACCCCCCAAACTCCCCACATTGCCTCTCCACTTCCTCATATCAGGGAGATCATATGATAATTGTCATTCTCCAACTGACTTATTTCCTAAGCATAATACCCTCTAGTTCCCTCCACGTTGCCACAAACGGCAAGATTTCATTTCTTCTGATTGCTGCATAGTATTCCATTGTATAAATATACCACATCTTCTTCATCCATTCATCTGTTGATGGACTTCTAGGTTCTTTCCATAGTTTGCCTATTAAACAAATGTTTTTCTGACATGCCAAGAAATATATCATAAAATCTAGCTGCTACATTGATTCAGTCACTCACCAATGACATCAAGGACATAAGCTTTTCCAGCTTTACACTCTGCTATTTAAGCAGCTTAGCTTTCATCTTCATGTCCATAGCTCATGATTATAATAAGGATGCTGCTGTTTATACATCAACTTCATGTCTAAGCCAGGAAGAAGGAAAAGATAAAAGAGACCATAACAGAGTCTCTTTTCACCAGGAAAACAAGAGCTTTCCTAGAACCACCCAAGAACAAAATTATTCTTGAGTCTCACCAGCCATAATGGTGTCATATGTCCACCTCTCGCTACGGCAAAACTGAGATAGCTGGGAAGAGGTCAGCCATAATTTAGACTAACCAACTACCTATCCCTATGACTGAGTACACTGCCATCCTGAACAAAGGATTCTGTTAGCAAGGGAGAAAGGGAAAATTGGAGCCAGTAAGTAATTAAAAGTGTCTTCCACTGCCAGGTGCCTTGAGATGAGAGGTAAAGTAGGAAGCAATAGAGGAAATTAAACAGTGGCCAGCATCTCAAAGATGACACAGTTACCCACTGGAAGTATCATAGGGAAAAATGTGGGGAAGAGGAAAGACTTAGACAATGAGTGATCTTATAATATGGGTTGGGCAAGATCCCTGAATATAATAGTTCTTACCATTACTGGCCCATATTTTAAACTCATACTATACAAACAAACAAACAAACAAAAAACATTTTACATAGATATAAGAGCCTCTAATTTTATCCATGGCAGGGATAATAATCACATTTCCTCCTTCACACCACACCACTGTCCCCCACCAAGAATTTTCAGTTTCACTTTGGTTTGAATTTTGGATCCAAAGGCTGCTGGTAATTTTAGGATATTTAGAGTACTCATTTTGAGATTTCGGGCTATTTTGGAGATCAACAGAAAGAGGAAAGACCCACTTATTCCATTTGTAAATCTGGGATAGAAAATACCAAATTTAGAGAATAAACATAGCCAAAGTTTTTTTTTTTCCTAATAGCAGAGACACTCTCTATAAATATAATCTTCATATCTTGAAACAAACAAAAAGAATTAATATTTGTGAATTTTTCATTTCCTAGGGGAGGTACACTCTTTTGTAGCTATTTGAGGAGGCATATTAGTAAAATTGAAAGTGTTATGACATATGAACACTTTGATCATGAATAGTTGTAGTGACCAGCAAGGTTTTAGTTTTACTTTTATCTCCTATTGCATCAGATTCCTGATGCTTTGAGGTATGTAAGTAGGGACCCCTTCTACTGCAAATTATATAAGCACTATTTATAGCTTAAGTGCAAGAAAAAAAGAATATATTGCCTCACACAAAGGGAAATTCCACGGCATGCCCAGAGTGTATCTTTATTTATCCAGCTCTCATCTCTATTTTACATTATGATTTGACTTTATTTTCTCCTCCTTCAGATGACCCCTTTCATGTAAGCAAAGGAGATATGGGAAAGCAGCTCTAGTTTATATTATCTTCACAACTCCTGACCTGAAAGGAGGAGAGTTCTATTTTCTCCTAATGTGCCCATATCACGTTATAGGGAAGGTTCTGATTGGCCCTGTTTGGATTATGAATCCATCACTGAAGGATATTGAGCTCAGATCTGTGGGTAAAGGGTTCAGCCTACCTAAACATATGAAAGGGAGAGTTTCTCAAAGGAAGGAATACATGTTAGATGAAAAACAAAGTAAAAGAGGGGCACCTGGGTGGCTCAGTGGGTTAATCCTCTGCCTTCCGCTCAGGTTATGATCTCAGGATCCTGGGATCAAGCCCTGCATCAGGCTCTCTGCTCAATGGGGAGCCTGCTTCCACCTCTCTCTCTCTCTCTGCCTGCCTCTCTGCCTACTTGTGATCTGTTTGTCAAATAAATAAAATCTTAAAAAAAAAAAAAACGAAGAAAAGAATAACAGCAACAAACAGATGACTGTTCATGGGCAATTTGCTATTTCATGGAATCTAATACTTAAATATATAAAAGTGTTCTTTAACTTTTGCCTACCTTGAAGAGAATTGCAATCTTTATCAGGAGGTACTAGAAAAATTTTGAAGATATAAAAGACTGTCACTAACGTAGATCAGGTAATAATAAATAATAATGTCTACTAGCACTGAATGGTATGCTGAGCCAAGCATTATATTAAGCACATTTTTTTTTCCATGTAATCCTTAGGGAAAATTTTTTTAAATGGGGAAATTGAGGTTTAGAGAGGCTGAGTAAGTTGCTTAAAATCATGCAGCTAGCTCATGGCCAAGATCTGGCTTGAAAGGCCTCCTCTTTATAATAAGATTCATTATCATGAACTGGTTGAAATCTGTTCATGTTGTCTGAGATTTTTTGAAACATTCTGAAATAGTTCTGTTGCTTTCAAGAATATAAGCTAATACATAGAACAATGTTATTTAGCAGAAATCTTTGGTCTCCCTCCTTATTCTATAAATTTAATTGAACATTTACAATTTATAAATTTAGTAAATATATGAGAATGACTAGTAACCACTATATGAATTTCCTTTCTCTAAATTAGTTCTTAAAGCATGTGTTTCCCTGAATAATGTGAACATTCTTGCTTACAATATAAGGGAAATTATACCATCTTTGAAAACATATTTGTTAAGTGGGAAGTTCAGTCTTTGTCTACATTTTTACAAATTTTGAAGTTAGTGGAAAGCAAATTAATGTGCATTTCTCCATTAAATAAAGGTTAAAAAAAAAAAAGCAATTTCTTGCTCTACTAGGATGTGAAGTGTTAGCAGAGTCTTGAGGGGAAGATATCTGAAAAGATCCAAAATGAAATTACAAATTAGGTAGGAGGAGTTCAATATTGATCTGTAAGACATTTTGTTGTTTTTTCAGGGCTTGTTCTCTTGAGTCATCATTCAACAATCAACATATCTATTTTGCTAGTTGTGTATCAGGTATTACCATAGGGGTTGGGAAACTAACAACTTAAAATATGATATTCCTGGTCCAAAGGAATCTCAACAATTCTTCAACAGAAGAATCTAGTCTGGGAGACAGATGAATAGCCACAGAACTAAACAGAGTGTGAGGAGTGCCAAGCTGGGGTACACACAATGAGCTATGGAGAGCCATAGAAAAGGCTCCCAAGACAACATAGGTGATCAAGATTGGGTTGGAAAAGTAATTAGGAAAGCTTCCTGGGAGGCTGATGCCTCAAGTGAGTTGTGAAGAATAAATGTAAGCTGCATACAATAAGAGCTGATAGAGACAGAAAAGGTTCAAAGCAGAAGAGGCAGCATACACTAGGGATCCATTGCCTGAAGGAAGACAGATGGAAGAAGGGGTGGGGTGGGGGAGGTATTTGGAAGCCTAAAAATAGTTCGCTATAATTTAGGATGGAATGTGAAGAGAGACAAGTGGGAATTGATGGCAAAGAAGCATTTGAATTCCATCCCACCAACACAGATAGCATTTTTGAACCTCGCTTGTCTATAAGTAGATTCCACTTACATATAAGTAAATTCCACTATAAAGAAAAAGTAGATAGCACAGCATGCAATCCATGAGGTGTGGTTCCAGGAGCAGCCAAAGTCCATCATCAGAGGACACTAACTGATACCAGGAAGTGCTCAAAGCTGTAACTGAGGACAAGAAATGAATGAAAACTTGAAGACAATTATGGGAATGAGACTGAAAAGTACAAGGAGCAGTTGGCAGAGCATTCTGACCAATAGTACCAGACAGTTCTTTGACATATTTTTATTTTGGAGGCCTACATACTCATGAAATCTCTGTCTTTCACCTGATAAAATGTACATAAGATATACTTGGCTACCAATGTGTAGGATGACTGGCAACTATACCAAGCAGGACTACAAAACCTCTTCCTTAAGGGGAACAATGTTCTGCATAAGACCAACAGCAAGGAAATGCAGAGCTTTTTAGATTCCTTGGCCTTGTCCTCTCTGACAAGAAATTTTATTAGTATCACTGGAAGCCCATTAATAGCAATTTCTAATGAAGAAAGTTTTTTTAAAAAGAATCATAGATATACCCACTGTACTTAGGGAACAGCAAGCTGAAGTCTTCTTGACATAAACAGAACTCTCAGAAATAAAAAGTACTTTCTTATATATGGGAGATTGTTGAAGAGAACCATACATTCTTTAAGATTATGGTTATCTCTACTAGTAGATTAAATTTTAAGATGATTTTATTAATATAGGAATGTCTAACATGTAAAGAAAGAAAATATGTGGGAAAAATTATCTGACGATGAGTACTTCCAATTCTTTGCCCTTGTTTCACTCATGTGACTTATTCCAGAAACATTTAAGCCAGTCACAAGAAATTATAGCCACTGTCTTTTGGGTTGGCCCAAACTATATTTTAGTTCTGTAACAAGGTTCCTGATATTCCACCCGGGCCCACCCTTCTCTGAAAACGTGAATGGATATGCACTCCCCCTGCTTTTGGCTAATATCCTTGACACTCTTTCGTGGATGTCATTTTTATACTTGGTGCCTATCTTGCATACTCCACTGCTGGTGAGAGTGTGAAAAATGACCGTGTCAAGGGATTTATTCTGGATAAGCAAAACCCTTTCTTTTTCCCCTTCTTCCTCAAGAGGAGGATAAGACAATTAGAACTAAAGGTTTCACCATTGGGCGGGTTGAGAAGGCAGCATTAATAGACCAAATGGCTACAGAGAGTCCCTGGTTCTCAAAAGATTGAGTTCAGACCCAAAACATTCTTTAAAGAAACAAATCAATCTGAGTTGATTTGTTCCCATACCCTTAAAAATGCCTTGCCCATATTAATCCCCATTAATTACAAATAACAAAGAAATTAAGTAAGCTTTCTTTTTTTTTTTTTAAAGATTTTATTTATTTATCAGAGCGGGGAGGGGGGGGAAGAGAGCAAGCACAGGCAGACAGAATGGCAGGCAGAGGCAGAGGGAGAAGCAGGCTCCCTGCTGAGCAAGGAGCCCGATGTGGGACTCGATCCCAGGACGCTGGGATCATGACCTGAGCGAAGGCAGCTGCTTAACCGAGCCACTCAGGCGTCCCAGTAAGTAAGCTTTCTGAGGATAAAACAAACTTTCATTGCTCCCTTTCAAGTACACAGATAGGGCGTGAAAAGTGTTCTTATGGAATATACAAAATACTAACCATAAAAGAAAAGACTGATGAACTGGGTTACATTAAAATTAAGAATTTCTATTCATCTAAAACTCTGAAATTAAAAAGAAAATTCTGTTCATCAAATGACACCATCAAGAGAGAGAAAAAGACAAAAAGACAAATCATGGAATGCCTGTGTGGCTCAGTCAGTTACACATCTGCCTTCTGCTCAGGGTCATGATCCCACAGTCCTGAGTTCGAGTCCCACATCCGGAGCCTGCTTCTTCCTCTGCCTGCCACTCCCCCTGCTTATGCTCTCTCTCTCTCTTTGGCAAATAAATAAATAAAATCTAAGAAAAAAAAAAAAAAAGACAAATCACATAATCACATTCTGGGAGAAGATTTTTGTAAAACATGTAACCAGCAAAAGGCTAGTACTCAGAATTTATAAAATTTATAAAATTTATAAAAATTTATAAAAATTTATAAAATTTATAAAAATTTATAAAATAACTCAGCAAGTAAAAGGATAGATGATGAAATTAAAAAAATGGACAAGACACTTCAATGGACATTTCACTAAAAAGGATATACAAAGAACAAATAAACATATGAAAAGATGTTCAACTTAGGCATCATAAAAATGTAAACTAAAACCAAATGAGATAGGGGCACCTGGGTGGCTCAGTGGGTTAAGCCTTTGCTTTCGGCTCAGGTCATGATTCCAGGGTCCTGGGATTGAGCCCCGCATTGGGCTCTCCACTCAGCCGGGAGCCTGCTTCCCTTCCTCTCTCTCTGCCTGCCTCTCTGCCTACTTGTGATCTCTGTCTGGCAAATACAATCTTTAAAAAAAAACAAACAAAAAACAAATGAGATACCATTACACATCTTCTAGAGGGCTAAAATTAAAAGAACTGATAATAACATGTGTTGGTAAGGATGAAGTGCAGATACATACACTTCTGATAAGAACAAATATTGTATAACCACTTTGGAATGCTATTCAGTAGTATCTGTTAGTATATTACCAATATAAGTACACTATATAATCTAATAAGTCCACTCCTAGATATATATCCAATATATATACACATATATGCACACCAAAAATGTCTGTATGTATGTCTATAGCACAATCATTAGTAAAAACCCTAAACTCAAAACATCCCCAAATCTTATTAAAAAATAAAGTGAATTTAGAAATTGTGATATGTTTATAACAATATGGTTAAAATGGAATAATATGCTGAGATAAAGAAAGCCAAACACAGACCAATATTTTTTTTAAAACCACCGCATGGGGAAAAAGTTATCTATAGCATTAGAAATAAGGATAATGATTGCTATAGTAGGAGTAGATATGAGAGAGGCTTCTGGGCTGCTGGTAATATTTTGTGACCTGATGGTACTTACAATGGGGTGCTTATTTTGTAATAACTCAGCTAGCTATATACTTATTTGCATTTTTTTCTATATGTATATTGCATTTCAGTAAAGGTTATTTTAAAGAAGTGCGTGGAAGTCCCCTGACCTTCAGTTAATATTTAAATAATTTCCTGCACCTCTGCCACCCAGTGTTCACTTGCCAAATATGGTTGTGTTTACAGTGCTGACAGAACTAGAGCAGGAGAGAGGATCCCTATATAGTTTGGCCTGAGGCTAGTTGGGACTCCTTGACCTTTAGGGGGAAGATGAAGGTTAGCTGTCTAATTAACATCTATACTTGTAAACTTAACATATAAAAAGGGAAGTACTGTGTAATTTTATCACTAAATGAAAAGTCACACAAAGGCTTGGTAAAGACATGGATGTTGAATATTCATAAAATGAAAATTGCTTGATGATTTTAAAATATGTATCATTTTGTTGTGGCATGAAAAGTGTCACAGTTCCTCAGAACTAAGTAGATAAAGGATGTGTGTGATATCTGGAAATAATTGGGCCCTGGTGGGAATGCACTATGGACAAGGCAATCAGTCTGTTACCTAAAATAATTCTCATGTCTCCAAGGTAACATCACATAATCAGAGTTGTTTTTCCACAGCATGTTTAGCATAGCAAAATATAAACAGACTGTTCTAGCTTACAGATGAGACATTTTAAAAGCTTAAATTGCTATTTATTTAGTTATGAAATTGTAAATTATTAGATAAAAAGACTGAATTCAGAAGCTACATATCACTTTCAGGGTCAAGTCTCTCTGCTTAGCATGAAATGTGAGGTTCTCATGATCTGCTTCTTGCAAATTTCTCCATCTTTCCATCATCATCTTCCCATTCCATCCTCTCTTGAACCATTTTATACTCCAGTTATTGCTAAGTACTTTTAGTTCCTGAATATTTGCTCTTCCCAAATTCCATAGTTTTTGCAACTCACTGCACTAAAGAGCCCTATCCCTAATTATCTGCCTAAAAAATTTCCATTCATCTTTCAAAAACTTCCTCAAAGATTAATCACTCTTTATTCTAATTTCAAACTGTTTTGTTTCCATTGTTCATCTTATTTTTATCTTTCTCTTCTTTGATACTTAGAATTTCTAGAAGATAGAGATTACATTTTATGCATCTCTATCCACTAACTCCTGTTGTTCCAACATCTAGAACAGAAAATTCTAAAGAAATATTTACTGAATGGGAATAATGTACATTATTTTTTCCATAGAGTTTAAATAGTTAAAAAATTATAATATCTGTGCCACTGCTGATACACTAAGTTAGATAGTTTTTAACAAGTGCTTTAAAAAAATATATAAATTTGACCTATAAATATATGACTAGTTGCCTATTCTGATGAAACAATCCAACAATGTGGGTATATACTGAAGTGCTAACATATTTACAGTGTTATTTATAACTTAAAAAAATGGAACTTAAACAAAGGGCCTGACATTAAGGGAATAGTTTAATCCCCCTAAATAATTGTGATACATACCTATAATGAGACATTGTGCTTTACAGTGTTTAATGGCATGGAAAAATGTTTATAACATAATGTTATCCAAAAAAGTGAGATAGCACAATGCGTATGCATATATAGTATTATTTTTTAAAGATTTTATTTGTTTATTTATTTGGGAGAGAGAATAAGCAAGGGAGGAGCAGAGGGAAAGGAAGAAGCAGGTTCCCTGATGAGCAGGGAGGGATTGGGCTGAAACTGAGGACCCTGGCATCATGACCTGAGCTGAAGAGAGCCGCTTAACCAACTGAGCAACCCAGGCACCCTGATATAATAGCATTCTAATGACATAAAACTGTTGACCGAGAGATTAAAGGGAGGGACACCTGGGTGGCTCAGTCCTTGGGCGTCTGCCTTTTGCTCAGGTCATGGTCCCACGTCCTGGGACTGAGCCCTGCATTGGGCTCCCTGCTAAGGCTCCTTGCTCCGCGGAAAGCCTGCTTCTTCCTCTCCCACTTCCCCTACTTGTGTCCCCTCTCTCGCTCTGTCTTTCTCTGTCAAATAAATAAAATCTTAAAGAAAAAAAAAAAAACTAAAGGGAAAATACTCTGAAAAGATAGCAATTGTATTTCTAAGGAAGGAAGTTAAAATTTGTTTCTGCTTCCACATATTTTCATCGAGTGCCTAAATTCCTGTTACAATATGGTAATCAGGAGAAAAGCTGATCCCTCCCACAATGTTTTCTTATATATAAGTTAAAAACACAAAACAAAACACTTTTAAATGCAAGCAAACTCTGGATAGGGGATGACTGATTATTAATAAAATTCTAAAACACAGAAAACATTTTTAAATCATTTTTTATTACTCTCTAGTGACTGGATAACTAGAATTGGTCACTAAAAAAGTAGAGCATTTCCCAAAAAAGGAAGACCAGGAATCATCAAATATTACTTAAGAATGTGGAACCAGGTGATGGGCCAAATCTTATACACTTCCTTAGTAGTTAATTGCCATGGAAATACTACAGAGCAGATAGTATTATCCACAAAATTGATGGCTTGTCCAAAATCAATCTAGTGTATCGCAGTCAGATTTTGATCCCAGGACTATTTGCTAAAAGAAAAAAAAAAAGTTTTGTTCGTTCTATCACAATTAAGTAACACTCTAAGCAAAATAAGAGTTCACAGCCCGACTTAATGAAGAGATACAAATTATTTGTAGTGAGTCATACAATTTACTAAAAGCTTTTTATTAAATAGATTAAGTTTGCTCCCTAATCATAATTTACTCTAACTTTCCACCAAGGGAAACTCTACCAAACAAAGAATGCCTTAAAAGTAGGGACAGGTTATAAGTGTTGTTGTTTGTTGTCCTGAGTCCAGCCCTGGGGCAAAAGCAACTCAGCAAAATCTTCATGAATTAAATTAATTAGATCATTAAGTAGGGACTTAAATCTTTTCAAGACCAAAGTTACCCCAAATTTCACATTAGGACAAACTAAATAAATACAATTTTACTGTTTCCTCGTGCATACTTTCTTTTTTTTTTTTCTTTTTTCTTTCTTTTTTTTTTTTTTTTTTTTTTTTTAACTTTGGCAGTGGGTTTTACTGTCGGGGATAAATCTCCCTTAAGATTTTAGTGCACTCATTAAAAAGCCTCTCTTTCAAGATCTATGAAAAATTACATTTTATTTTAGCAGCAAGAATTAAGGGCTATTGACTTTAGTCTCTTCTAGAAACACTTGTTCATTGATTTTTGTGGCCTTTACTACAAATGCTATCTTGTCAGGGGCATGTGGGAAATGACCAATAATTCAATGACATAATTCTAGATAAATGTGAGCTTTGAGAACTGCCCCTTTCAGTCAGTTTTGGATTTTGTGCTAATTTGATGAAGATTATTGAAATTAAAGCAGAGCCAAATGTATGACTCAGTGGCTAAATCTTCTTCAGAATCTTCCTTTCTTCATCTTTCTAGGGAAACAATTCTTTGAGGACTATTTCTAAATAGGAAAAGGAGGGAAACATATCCTGAGCTCCCACTATGAACTAAGCACTCTATACGCATTATTGCATTTGTAATCACAAATCTCTAAGGCAGGTATCCCTCTTCTCATACTGCTGATGAAGAGACTGAGATCTAAATGTTAAAGCAAGGTCTCACAGCTAGTGAAAGGTTGAAAGGATTTTTGAGCTATTTCTTTGCTCTCAGATATTTTCTGCTCTCTCACTGAGCCTGCTCTCTATTGGAAGGAAACTACACTTTTCTAGACTCCTTTGTTGTGGCTTCTGGATATATTTGGCCAAGGGATGGGAAAGTTGGGAGCAGGTAGTTACTGGGAAGCCACAGAAAAGACTGAGTAGTCCACCTCCTCCTAGCAGCTTTAGCCTTAGGGGTTGCCGCTTCATGTTCTTGCTAATCTCTGAATTGCCCAACCAAACCCCTTCACAAGAGCTTCTCAGTCCTTTCCTCAACTGCATAAACAATTTTTTAATTTTTTAAACACATTCAAAATCTCTAGAAGGGAAGAGGAGGGAAAAGGGGAGGAAGATGGGAAAGGAAAGGGGAAACCTGGATTGGTTTTTCTGTTCCTGAATCATCTGATTAAAGATTCAAATTTTAGTTTATTTGATTACTTTGCCTAGCTCTCTTTCTATTGATTCACAACAGCACACTGCCCACAAAAAAGTGATAGTTTTTTTTTTTTTAAGGATGAATGTGTGTGTCACACATTAAAATATGACAATAATTTCTGTCTCTGACTCTTTTATATGTCCCCGATGTCACTTTATGCATTTTTAATAGTTTTATATAACTGGAAACTGTTATTGACACAGCTATGTTAAAAAAACATTTGTGTTTAGTTACTGCAGCATGGCCTGGATTCTGGCAGAGAAGCATATGAAGCTTAAAAAGTATGCCACACAACCACGAATTTTAATGTTTTATTAAGACTCATTTCCCTTTGGATACCAGTCATATAATTTGTCATACTGTCAGACTATTGAACCTGAAGTTCAACATGTAAAAAAGACTCAACATTCATAACTATCTAACCCATAAGCAGTCTAAAGCTATTTTTTCCAAGCTTTAGAATGCTTTCAGGTAAGTGAAGATATTCCTTTTCCTAAAACTTATGAAGTATTATAACCAATTTGTTGAATTGTAAGGACCTATTTAGCCAGAGTGGCTCCACCTCGGTTGAACAGCCACTTTGCTGTTTATGCAGTAAAACTTAAACTGACCCTGCACCCCCCCACCAGGGGAACTTCCTTAAAAGCAAGTCTGGGAAACCAGTAAAATAGGGTTGACCAGTCCCTGATAACAGAGCCCAAATACAAGGGTGGGTCAGGTGAGGTGGAGATAACAGCCCGAATGCAGGGATGAGTTGGTCCAGGTGGAGACATCCAATCAATGGGGCATGCATACTGTCTCCCTAGCTACCAAGGAGTGTGGGCCCTGCCTTTTGGGTGCCAATTCTGACCAAGGTGATAGGCTAGTTCAAATAGCTACTGTGGGGTGAATTGTAATTCAATTGGCCACCCATGTGTGACCTAGCATGACTGTGCAGCTTTCTCTGTGTGTTACAATCTCATTGGCCACCTGTGTGTGGCCAGGCTCAACCATTATGGCCTTTGCTCTATAAAAGTTAGTCTGTAAGACAGGGAGGGGTTGCCCTTTCTGTAAGAGGCAGCCGGGAATGGTCAGTTTGATTCTCGATGCTTGGCGCAAAATAAAGCTTTGCTTGACCTTCGCTTTTTATCAGTCTCGCTCCTTTGATTACAGACCTAACAGAATGAGGTAGACTCAGGAAGGTACCTGCAGGGACTAACCTTAGTCTTCTCACCACTCAGCCGGGTTTTTCTCCCACTGTTAGGACGTTATGTACACAAGTCCCATAGCTTTTTCAGTCACTCCTATATTATGCACGGATACTTCCGTTGTTTTTGTATGAAAATTCCCCTTCCACCTTTAATAATAATAAAACCTATTAATTAATTTAACAAGTATCTAATGAATACCTGTTTACCTGGTAGTATTCTAAACTCTGCAGTTACGGCAGTAAACACATCAAACATAAAACCTTATTCTCATGGTTCACACTCTGGTGGGGAAATGGACAATACATATAAGGAAGTGAAATACAGAGTATGCTAGTGATAAGTACAAGGAGATAAACTGTAGATATACTGATGATAAGAGGACTTTTCAGTTTTTACTCCCTCCTACATGGCTGATGACCTTGCTTTCTATTTGCCTGAGGAAACTGAAGCACTCAGAAGAGAACTTTAGATGCCCCCACCACTAAACCCATCCATCTATCAGCATCTGTGCCCATATTTTCTGCCTTTTGTCCGGTTAATTTGGAAGAACTACCTATTCAATAAATCCAGCACCTCCATTTGTGCACCAGATCCAATCCCCTCTTGCTTAAACGAGAACATTGCTTCAGTCACTCTCCTCTCCCCTTCTGGTATCACCAATTTTTCTCTTGCTCAGTGGCATGTAACATCTCTCATCTTTAAAAATCCACTTCTGCTTCCATCAGCCACCCCATTTTTATGTAGATCCAAACTCCTCCCTTTGTTTATACTCTCTACCCTCTATAATTCTCCTGTTTTCTCTAGTCTGTTCAAATCAGGCCTTTGTCCCTATGACTTCCCTGAAATTGAAAGCTCACTGACAAACTTCATGTTGTTAACTGCAATGGTTAGTTCTCAAAAGTCATTTTGTGACTTTTCACCACCATTTCACAAAGGCCAATAGTCTAACTCCCTGAAACACACTGTTCACCTGACTTATAAGATGCCACACTAATCTGCTTTTCCTTCCACATCTCTGGAAGCATCTGCTCAGTCTCTGTTATTTCCTCCTTATCAATCCATCATCTAAACATTGGAAGGCCCCAGGTCTCAATCTCTGAATCTCTCTTTTTTTCTATTTATACTTATACCCTCATTATCTCATTTAGCTTCATGGCTTTTAATATCACTAGAATCTTGAAGACTCCCAAATCTATGTATCACCAGGATTAAATTGATTTTATTTTTGTGGAATTAAAACTTTTTTCATTTTCACTTATGTTTCTTCCAGATTTATTGAAACCCAATTAACAAAAAAATTTATATAAATTTAAGGTGTACACATAATAATCTGTTCTATGTATTGTGAAACAACTACCACAATAAAGTTAGTTAACACATCCATCATCTCACATAAATACCTCTCTGTGTTTTGATGAGAACATTTAAGATTTACTCATAGTAAATTCATTTACTCATAACCTCATAAATGAGGATTTTTTACTCATTTATTGAGTTATTATGAAATTTACCCATAGTAAATTTCAAGTATACAGTATATTATTAACTTTAATCACTATATTGTACATTAAACCTCCAGAACTTAGTCATCTTATAACTAAGTTTCTACCTTTTGACTAATATCCCTTTATTTCTCCCAACCCTCTGGGCCCTAGTAACCACAATTCTATTCTGTTTCTATAAGACTGACTTTTTCAGATTCCATATATAAGTGATATCCTACAGTATTTGTTGTTCTGTGTCTGGTTTCTTTCACTTACCATAATGCATTTGTTTCATCCATGCTGTCTCAAATAGCAAGATTTCCTCTTTTTTATGGCTGAATAGTACTCCATTCCACATTTTCTTC
Source organism: Mustela putorius furo (assembly GCF_011764305.1). Lineage (NCBI taxonomy): Eukaryota > Metazoa > Chordata > Mammalia > Carnivora > Mustelidae > Mustela > Mustela putorius. The sequence goes on from NW_025421254.1 coordinate 108,157, forward strand.
ATCCATTCATCAGTTGACAGACACTAAGGTTTTTCCATATCTTCATTATTGTGAATAATGCTGCAATAAACATGGGGTGCCAATATCTCCTCAAGAAAATGATTTCGTTTCCTTTTGGCTTTATATCCAGAAGAAGCATTGCTAGGTCATATGGTAGTTCTATTTTTATTTATTTATTTATTTTTAGGAAAACCCCATATTGTTTTCCATAGTTGCTAGACCAATTTACATTCCCAACAGGGGTCCCTTTCCTCCAATCCTTGCCAACATTGTTATCTCTTTTTTTTAAATAATAACTTACAATAACTACTCTAACAGTTGTGAAGTGATATCTCACTGGGTTTTTGATTAGTGATGATGATTAGTGATGTTAACCACTTCTTCATGTACCTGTTCACTATCCCTATGTCCTTTTTGGAAAAATGTTTATTCAGGTCTTTTGTCCATTTCTTAATAGGATTATCTGGTTTTTTGCTATTGACTTATATGAATTCTTAATATATTTTGGACATTAACCCCTATCAGATATATATTTGCAAATATTTTCTCCTATTCAGTAGGTTGCCATTTCATTTTGTTGATTGTTTCCTTTGTAATGTAGAAGCTTTTTAATTTGATGTAGCCCCATCTACTTATTTTTTGCTTTTCTTGCCTTTGTCTTTGGAGTCACATCCAAAAAAATCAAGACCAATCAATGTTAAGGAGATTTTTCCATGTTTTCTTCTAGATTTATGGTTTCAAGCAGGTCTCACATTCAAGTCATTTTTTTAAGATTTACTTATCTATTTTGAGAGAGAGAAAGAATGAGAGAGAGAGCAAAAGAGCAGGGGGGAGGGGCAGAGTAAGCAGGAGAGAGAGAATCAATGTGGGGTTCCATTTCATGACACTGAGGTCATGATCTGAGTTGAAATCAAGAGTCGGACACTGAACCGACTGAGCCACCCAGGGTGCCCTGAATTAAACTCTTCAGTGAATTTGAGTTAATTTTTGTGTATGGTATAAGATAGCAGTCTAATTTTATTCTTTTGCATGTTGATATCCAGTTTTCCCAATACCATTTATTAAAGAGATTTTCCTTTCCCCATTGTATATTCTTGTCACCCTTGTCATACATGCAGGGGTTTGCTTCTGGGCTTTCTAATCTGTTCCATTGGTCTATATGTCTGTTTTTATACCAATACCATACTGCTTTGGTTACCACACTTTATAATATAGTTTGAAATCAGGAAGTGTGATACTTCCAAATTTTATTCTTCTTTCTCAAAATTGCTGGTTATTCAGGATTTTTGTGGTACCTTTTAGGTTTATTAATGCTTTTTTTTTTTTTTTTATCTTTAAGAAATGCCATTGTAGCTTTGGCAGGCATTACACTGAGTCTGCAGATGGCTTTGGGTAATATGGACATTTTAATAATATTAATTCTTCTGATCTGTGAAAATGTATTTTTTTTTTTCATTTACCTGTATCTTCTTCTATTTAATTCATCAATATATTATAGTTTTCAGTATAGAGACCTTTCACCTCATTGGTTAAATTTATCCCCATGTATTTTATTGTTTGTAATAATACCATAAATGGGATTATTTTATTTCTTCTTTTTTTAAAAGACTTTATTTTTATTTATTTGACAGAGAGGCAGGCAGAGAGAGACAGAGAGAAAGAGGAAGGGAAGCAGGTTCCCTGCTGAGCAGAGAATTTGGGGCTTGATCCCAGGACCCTGGGATCATGACCTGAGCCAAAGGCAGAGGCTTTAACCCACTGAGCCACCCAGGTGCCCCTATTTCTTTTTCAGACAGTACATTGTTAGTATATAAGAACACAACTGACTTATGTTTGTTGATTTTGTAGCCTATAGCTTTACTGAACTTGTTTATTAGTTCTAAGAATTTTTTTGTGAGGTCTTTAGGGTTTTCCAGATATAAGACCATGTTATCTCCAAAAAGAGACAATTTGACTTCTTTGTTTCTGATTTGGATTCCGTTTTCTACTTTTTCCTGACTGAATGCTTTGGCTAGAACTTCCTGTAGTATATTGACTAGAAGTGGTGAGAATGGACATCCTTTAACCTTAAAGTTTAGATTCCTAAATCCAACTGTCTATTCAACATCTCCATCCAAATGCCCAATTTCTTTTTTTTTTAAGATTTCATTTATTATTTGAGAGAGAGATAGAGAGATAACAAGAGAGAGTACAAGCCTAGGGCACAGAGAGAAGCAGACTCCCTGCTAAGCAGGGAGCCCTATGTGGGGCTTGATCCCAGGACCTCGAGATCATGACCCAGCTGAAGGGGGCAGATGCTTAACTGACTGAGCCATCCAGGTGCCCCCCAAATGCCCAATATCTTGAAGTTAACATGTCTATATCAGACTTTCCTTCTCCATCCCAAAATGTTCCAATTAAACTTTGCCTCTCACCCTACCACAGGCCTGGATGAGGAAATAGCTGGCTTCTTTTCTTTCCTCATTATACCTTCCCCTCTCTCCCTAGTTTCTCTGCAGTATTAAATAGAATAGGGAGGAGAGGGAAAGTGGCAGAAAAGATATTCAGTGACCATCATGTGTCTCTTGCTCTGTATTCTGAAAATTAGTGCAATATTTCATGATATTTTTTTTAAAAAATGAATTAAAGGATAGAAGATGAGAAAAAGAGGGACCAGCCAATAATTGTGAATTATTTCCACAATTCATGTAAAAAATCATGATGGCATAAACTAAGAAATAGTAACAGGAAGAGAAAAAGTGGACAGGATGGTAAAGTTTTCAGGTAGTAAGTTAGCCAGGAGTTGATGACTGACTGTAATAAAAAGTGAATAAGTGGGAAAAGTCAGAATGATTTCAGATTCTGATTTGGGGATCTGGGTTGATACTGGTGGCATTGAGATAGAGAATACATGGAAAGCACATGATTTTTGAGAAGGAGTTCAATAGCTCAATTTCAGTCATATTACAAGCTGATGCTAATTGATAATACACACCCACAACAGGCAAAGCGGGCCATAGCAACCAACTGAACTGAAGCTGAATGTGGCTCACCCACATAAGAGACACTTCTAAAGTGCTTGGTTTTGGTAAATAGGGGGCATTGTGCTACAGGGTACCACAGGACCTCTTCTTCAAAAGACCACTACTTTTTTTTTTTGAAAGATACCTTTATTGGCTTTTTAAAAGACAAACGCAAATTAGAATATCTTATTCAGAAAATTAATTTTCAAAAGTGTCTTAAATGAAATAAATATAATATCTAATACAATCTCTTCCTGAAAGACTCTCTAAGATGGCAATCTTAAAAACCAAGCTTCTCGACTGAGAATCCCTAAACCTGGCATGTCCCTTAAAAAGAAAACAACAAAAAGATGTTCTTCTAAAGGACATGTGGAATACCCATATCTTCTTAAAATCTGTCCAAAAACAAAAAACAAACTATCTTTTTTTTTTTTAAAGATTTTATTTATTTATTTGACAGAGAGAAATCACAAGTAGATGGAGAGGCAGGCAGAGAGAGAGAGGAAAGCAGGCTCCCTGCTGAGCAGAGAGCCTGATGCGGGACTCGATCCCAGGACTCTGAGATCATGACCTGAGCCGAAGGCAGCGGCTTAACCCACTGAGCCACCCAGGCACCCCAAAAACAAACTATCTTTAACAACCAAATTTTCTCTCTATATTAAGTTCACTTAATTTTAAATTAATTGAAAAGCTATCCAGACACAGTTTCTAAGAAAACAATGCAGAAAGTAATTTACGTGTGGTTATTTACAGAAAGATTTTGCTAAATAATAATGTAAATATCATGTTCAAAAATCCGACAAAGCTTTTCTATAATCAGCACTGCAGTTTTCAAAAAACTATATATAACAAGGGGCGTTTCATGTGTAGAGTTACTAGATGAATCTAGGAGCCAGAAACTAAAGCATTTGACAAGGTTAATAATCTCATTTTTATTATACTAAATATCAGGTCAGAAGTCAATGGCATTTACATGCTGGAAGACTGTTTCTCACTCATCCCTTTCAATTATATCAAACACTGATTAACCAAATATGACTGGACTTTACTGCTACAAACTTTATAGTTTCTTTCAAGTATATGCAAATCTTTAACATGGGCACATATGCAAATGTGCAAAACAAATGAAATTTAAATATTTAAGAGATTGAACAGAAATGGTTTTTAAGCATAAACCATCCTGCCATTCAATTTTGAAGATCTATCTTTTCTTTGCTAATTTGTCTTCTGCTTTTAGTAGTCTTCTATCCTATTAAAGTTGTAGGTTTACAGATGATCTGGAAATTTCACATTGGTTTTAAAAAAAAGAATGTCTGGTTGATGCAGTCTCTATAAGAGAAGAAGAAATATCTTGTTCTATGAGCAGCTGCCATACTTTCAGACATGTTTCTGACTTTTATATAATTAACAAATCCTCTGAAAAGAAAAGCAGCAGGCCAAGTACAGAAATATCTACCAAAGCCAATACTGTCCATTGAAATATCCAGTAAAATAATCAGAAAAACCTAACAATAAGAATCCATTTGATCAACAAAAGTCCAAATCCACAGATGGCACCATACCTTCTAGCTATGGTACTGGTGATACAGAAGGATAAACAAAATCCAAGCCAGTTGAAAATAAATGCCATGGAAAATACCAGCATGAAAATCCCATCATTACCCACTCTAAGCTGGTCTGCATCACTAAAGTCATCTCTTGGTTGACACTCTTCCTCCTGAATTCTCTGGGCTGTCTCTGCTGCTGTAGCTGCCATGGCAAACAGCTTTGAAGGCCACTATTTTTTAAAAGCAGGAGATCTAGATGACGTCCTAATGCAGAGAAAAAATAAAGAGTGAGACAAAATGAAAATGAGGAGATAGAGAAATATGTCCAAAATGAAAGAATAGGACAAAATCATAGGAAATAAAAGCTAAAATTAAATAGAGATAAGCATATGCCTGATCCAAAAGAATTTAAAGTAACGGTCATAAAGATACTCACTAGACTTGAGAAAAGAGTAGAAGTTTCTCAGTGAAAACCTTCAACAGATAAAAAGAAAATATTAACAAGAACCAATCAGAGATGAAGAACTCTACTGAAATAAAAATACAGTGGAGGGACTCAGTAGCAGATTAAAGGAGGCAGAAGAATGGATTAGCGACCTGGAAGACAGAGCAATAGAAAACCACAAAAGTGAAGACCAAAAGGAAAGAACAATAATAAAAAAAATGAAGAATAGGTTAAAGGAATTCAAAACAACATCGTCAAACCAAAATCAAACATTCACCTTGTAGAGATCCCAGAAGGGGGAAAGAAAAAAAAGAAAGAAGAAAGCAGAAAAATTATTTGAAGAAACATTAACTGAAAGTTTCCCTAATTTGGGTAAGGAAACAGATGTCCAGATCCAGAGGCACAGATAGCCATCAATAAAAATTCACACCCAAAGAAATCCACACCAAGACCACATTGTAATTAAAATGGCAAAAAAGCGGTGATAAAGAGAGCTTTTTAAAGCAACAAAAGAAAATAGTTACACATGAGGCAAACCCCATAAGACTGTAAGATGATTTTCCATCAGGAACTTTACAGGCCTGAAGTAAGTGGCAAGATATATTCAAAGTTCTGAAAGAGAAAACCTGCAACCAAGAATACTCTGCCTGCAAGATTATCATTCAAAATGGAAGGAGAGATAGATTTTCCCAGACAAAAGTTAAAGATTTCATCACCACTAAACCAGGCTTATAAGTAACGTTAAAGGGAAATCTTTGAGTGAAAATAAAAGGTCATTTTCATGAGTAAAAATATATGAAAGGAAAAAAATTTCACAGGGTAAATGTAAGCATAGAGTAGATTAATCACGCAAAAAAACGAGTATGGAGGTTAAAGCACAAAAGCTGTAAAATCACCTCTATCTATAGAAATCAGTGAAGAGGGTGTCTGGGTGGCACAGTTGGTTAAGAATCTGCCTTTGGTTTAGGTCATGATCCCAGGGTCCTGAGATCAAGTCCCATGTCAGGCTCTGTTTTAGGTGGGGAGCCTGCTTCTCTTTCTGACTCTTGTGCTCTCTCTCCCACTCTTGGCTTATTCCTTGAACGTAGCTAGATAAATATCAAATCATTCTGAATACCCAAGAAATCAATCTGAGTACTGTCAGAACAAACTGCACAACTAGAGAAAGAGAAGAGGTTACATCATGGAAAGTATGTAGTGCTGAGACTTGGTTTGGGGGAAAAAAATACATCATGAGTGCTGCAGAAGGGAGGGAACCCTGGTCATAAAGGCAGGAGGAAGAGAGAGAAAAGAACACACTGGGGATCACATAAGAAAAATACTTCCCAAAGCCACGGACAGGGAAAATGAGAGGGGGTGATTTTCATGAGTTTTTGCAACCAGTAGGGATCAAAGACTGGAATTTTAGAAGTCTGTGTTGTACTTGGTATAGAACTCTGAGGGCTCTGCATACTCCAGTGAAGAAGGCAGGCAGATAACCTGGGGGCAGACAGAGCAATATGAGGATCACCTAAGATGCACTGGTAGAGACAATTCACTCTTCTTCGAGTACATCTGAAAGAGATGGTATTGCCTCTATGGGACAAAAGAGTTAGTGGCTGCCATTTCCTTCTCCTACCCCTCAGCATAGGTGCAGAGACAACTGGTGAGGTCAACCAAACTGGACACTAGCTCTTTAGTGTACTTTACTATAAACCACATGCTCTTGCACTCTGGTATGACTGTCCTTCTAGGTCAAACCTGCATTAAATACCAATGTGGTGAAACCCACCCTCAGAAGACCAGTGCAGGTTCCTACCACACCAGGTCCCTAAAGTCTGTAGTTTTAAAACTCAGATGGCTTGGCTGAGATGGAGTGCAAAGTGTACTACACTGCTCCAGCAAGCATGCAAGATAGACACAGACAGTGTGACAACAGTAATCTAAGAAAAACCTAGGACAAACAAGGGAAAAATATTCACTCTTCAGGGAAGGCTTCCCTGACACCAGGGACAAAGGAGCTGGTTGCCACCATTTCCTCACCCCACCCCTCAGCATAAATTAACTTCAGTAAACAGCAGTGTCAACATTAGCCGACTAAACTGCTTAGATCAGGTCTTGCCCTGCTGTGTTTTGCTCGTACTGCTTTTCTCTGGCAGGTCTGCTTGAGAAACAAGGTGATGGCTCCTCCATCAGAAGACCAGCGCAAGCCTCTGCACACTCACATCTACTAACCATACAGTGCAGCAAAGCATCAGCTTTAGTGGAAATAGTACCTGGCCTCCTTTTTTCTTTTTTTTTTTTTTTTTTACTTATTTTCAGAAAAACAGTATTCATTATTTTTTCACCACACCCAGTGCTCCATGCAATCTGTAATCTGTGCCCTCTATAATACCCACCACCTGGTACCCCAACCTCCCAACCCCCCACCACTTCAAACCCCTCAGATTGTTTTTCAGAGTCCATAGTCTCTCATAATTTACCTCCCCTTCCAATTTACCCCAACTCCCTTCTCCTTTCTAACACCCCTTGTCCTCCATGATATTTGTTATGCTCCACAAATAAGTGAAACCATATGACAATTGACTCTCTCTGCTTGACTTATTTCACTCAGCATAATCTCTTCCAGTCCCGTCCATGTTGCTACAAAAGTTGGATATTCGTCCTTTCTGATGGAGGCATAATACTCCATAGTGTATATGGACTACATCTTCCTTATCCATTCGTCCGTTGAAGGGCATCTTGGTTCTTTCCATAGTTTGGCGACCATGGCCATTGCTGCTATAAACATTGGGGTACAGATGGGCCCTTCTTTTCACTACATCTGTATCTTTGGGGTAAATACCCAGGAGTGCAATTGCAGGGTCATAGGGAAGTTCTATTTTTAATTTCTTGAGGAATCTCCACACTGTTCTCCAAGAGGCTGCACCAACTTGCAATTCCCACCAACAGTGTAAAAGGGTTCCCCTTTCTCCACATCCTCTCCAACACATGTTGTTTCCTGTTTTGTTAATTTTGGCCATTCTAACTGGTGTAAGGTGATATCTCAATGTGGTTTTTTTAATTTGAATCTCCCTGAGGGCTAGTGATGATGAACATTTTTTCATGTGTCTGATAGCCGTTTGTATGTCTTGATTGGAGAAAGTGTCTGTTCATATATTCTGCCCATTTTTTGATACGTTTGCCTCTTTTTAAGAAGCAGACCCATATCACACCTAGTTAAAACTTATCACACTCTAGACAAGGTCCAAACCCTCTCCACTGCAGGCAAGGAGAAACACAGCAAACTGATCTGAGGGCTAGAGTAGTCATAACACAGCAGAAAGAATGCATGCAGCATACACCAGAGACACTTCATGAAGCACCAGGGCCCTGGACATTATATGACTTCTTCATAATGCCATTACTCTTAGGAGAAGGAAACATAATAGGCTTTTCCAACACAGAGATGACAGAGACCTAGATAAAATGCCAAACACAGGAATTCATCCTAAAAGAAAGAACAAAGATAAAGTAATAGCCAGGGATCTAATTGAAACAGATTTAAGAAATATGCTGATCCAGAATTTAAAGCAATGATCATAATAGCTGAGCTTGAGAAAAATATATAAAACATCAGGGATACAATTACTTACTGCAGAGATAAAAGAGCTTAAAAACAATCAGTTGGAATGAAAAATGCAATAACTGAGATTTGAAACTGACTGGTGGTAAATGACCACAAGGATGAATGAAGTAGAGGAAACAAATAAATGATATGGAAAATAATGAAGCTGAACAAGAGAGAAAGAAAAATCTTGGCTCTGAAAGTAGACCTAGAGAACTCAGTGACTCCATAAAACTTAATAACAATCTGTATCATAGGAGTCCCCAGAAGAAGAGAGAGAAAAAGGGGTAGGAGGTTTATTTGAGAAAATTAATAGCTGAAAATTTCCCCAATTTGAGAAAGGAAATAGAATTCATTTCCTAATCTAGGAGGCACAAAGAATTCCCCACCAAAATCACACAAAAGCAGTCAATCACGCCAAGACATATTGTAGTTTTAAAAAAATCTGCAAAATATAGGGCTAAAGAAAATCCTAAAAGCAGCAAGACAAAACAAAGCCTTAACCCCCTTACAAGGGAAGACAAGGTTAGCAGAGTATCTCTCAACAGAACTTGGCTTCAGAGGCGAGAAAGAAATGGCATGATAATTATCAACATGCTGACTGCAAAAAATAAACAGCCAAGAAATCTAAACATCTACTCCAGCCAAGACTATCATTCAGAATAGGAGACGAGAGCAAAGAATTTCCCAGACAAACAAAAATAAAGGAGTTTTGTGACTGCTAAACCCAGCTTGCAAGAAATATTAAAGGGGGATCTTTGAATGAGAAAGAAAGACCTCAAAAGTGACAAAACTAGAAAGGGAACGAGAAATATCTAAAAACAAAAAGACCAACAGTAATAAAATGGCAACTACAAGTACATTCTATAATCAATCATTACTCTTTTTTGACCATAAACTTTTTACAATTCTAATTTAATTTTTTCAGTTTCCAAGATTCGTCTGTTGATTACTGCACCACACCCAGTGCTCCATGCAATACATGCCCTCCTTAATATCCACTCCACCAGGCTCATCCCAAACCCCCTATCAGTCTCTCTCCCCGCCAAAAGCCTCTGTTTTATTTCTCAGGGAGTCCACGTTTCTTCATGGTTCTTACTCTCCCCCGCCCCCGATTTCCTGGAACTCACTTCTCTCTCTCATCCTCACCTTACCACACCAATGTCCTCTGTGGTTATTCCTTATGTCCAGATAGGGAAGTGAAACCATATGAATACTATACCGACTCTGGTTGACTTATTTCAATCCCATCATCTCTTCAGTCCTGTCCATGTTTGATCACAAACAAATTTTTGGGGTTGGTATTCCTCCTTTCTGATGGAGGTACAATACGCCATATATTTAGGACCATATCTTAAGGATCATCTCTTCTTTCTCCATTCAATCTGTTGAAGGGGCATCTTGGCTCTTTCCACATTTGGGCGACGTGAGGCCATCGGCTGTTATGAACATGGAGTACAAGGTACCCTTCTTTCCTCTTTCCACTACATCCCCTTCTTGTTCCACTCCGCTGTATCTTTGGGATAAATACGCACTAGTGCCATCGTAGGGTTCAAAGAAGCTCTATTTTTAATTTCTTCCGGAATCTCCCACACCTGTTTTTCCCAAACCAGTGCTGCACCACCTTGCATTCCGCACCAACAGTGTAGAGTGTTCCCTATTCTTTTCTCCACCAACTCCTCTCCACACTGTTTGCTTACTGTCTTGTAATTTTAAGCCAATCATAACTGGTGTGGGTGGTTATCACAATGTGGTTTTGATTTGATCTTCCTGATGGCTAATGTGATTGACAGTTTTTCATGTTTCTGGTTAGCCATTGTCTATGTCTTCTTTGGGGAAGTGGCGTTCATAGTCTCTTGCCCTGTTTTGACAAATTATGTTTTGTTGGGTTGAGTTCCCACTATTTTATTAATTTGGTTCCTTTCCTCACTTTCCTTTTGGTTAAGCCTGGCCAGTGGTTTACCAATCTTATTAATTATTTCAAGGGACCAGCTTCCAGTTTTGTTGATGTGTTCTACTGTGTTTCCTGTTTCTAATTCTTTGATGTAGCAAAAGCAGTCATTAAAGGGAAAAACATAGCAGAAAAGTAGCAAGAAAAATCCCCAGTATGCAGCCTAGCCTTACACCTAAAAGAGGTAGAAAAAGAACAACAGAAAACCAAAAACTTGGAGAAGGGGAAATAATAAAGATTAGAGCTGAAATAAATGATAGGAAAACAAACAAAAAACCAGCAGAACAGAGCAATGAACCAAGGAGCTGATTCTTTGAAAAAATTAATAAAATTGATAAACAACCCCTAGCCAGACTTATCAAAAGGAAAAGAGAAAGGACCCAAATAAATAAAATCACAAATGAGAGGAGAAATCACAACCAACACCACAGAAATATAAATAATTTTAAGA